>NW_023595374.1:44149-344149 GCF_014839805.1 Manduca sexta | reverse complement strand
TTAAGGGGGTAAATACGTGTAAAATAATGTTTTCATGCTGATTTTCATAATTTTTTTTAAGGTATAAAAAATGAATATTATTTATTGAAACTATTAGGTTATTTTATACTATATGTATTCATTCATGAGTTTTTTTCATATTTTACAAAAATATAACTTAGAAAGTAGCGGAGATATCAGCTGATACACATCGTAGGTAGTCAGTCGACTTAGCAGTTGGTGTACACGATGGAAGCCACAATTTTTATCCGAAATCAATGGCACAGAAAAATTACTTTCTTTTATATGTGTATCGTCTATATAAACCTCAATTTGAAAAAAAAAAAAATTGCATTTTTCAGAGGACTATTAAAGTAAGTCATGTTTTTTTACCATTTTTTCATATATTGTTTACTATAAAAAAGTAGTTAAAATAAAAATATCGCTTATGATTGAGGTTCATATTCAGCACAATTGTGTAACGAAATTATATCAATCTGCAAAGTCCCGCCAAGAACTTCCTTATAAGTAGATTAGTATTCATCATGACAAAAATTTATTCTATGATCTTTTTAATCAATGATTAATCGTTGATAACTCATAAATTGTTAGTGATACGAATAAAATAGTCACAATTTTATAGAAAATTGTATTTCCTATAAAAAAACTCTCACGCAATTTTTGAATCAGATCAATAGTTTTCGATTTATATAAAAAATTACACATTTTTTTCGATTAATTGCCAACAACTCACAAACTATGAAAGATATGAAAAAAAAGCTTATGATCAATTTTATAGAGAATTAAATTTTCTACAAAAAAAATCTAATACATTTTTTTCGCTAGACTAATAGTTTCCGAGTTATGTTAAAAAATAAAGCTTTTTTATTTTTTTTAATAACTTCAAAATGGCCGACTAAAATTATGTTATTGTTTTGTTTTATATTTATAATATATATATATATATATATATAAATATCACTATTTCGGTTTCTCTCTCACCCCAAAGGTTGCCTGGAAGATGGAATAATAATATATTATTCTAGAATTTTTTTTGACATGGCTATTAGTTGAGTACTTAGATAGGCCCCTAAGTAGTTTCAGCCCAGGGCCCCACAAATTCTAGATCCGCCCCTGCACCTGATGGTAACTGGAGTAGTCCAGATACCGTCGAATAACGAGAGATGAGAGATGAATACCTCTCATCAGTCGACACATTATCTTCCGATCCGTTTGGAACTGAATAAACACAAACTGATTCCTGATCGCGACCCACTTGCGTGGGCCACAACGTGGGGTGTAAACCCCACCTACCCACCGTAACCTTATGTACGGTTGTTGTAATTTGTAATCCGGGCGGACACAAATACGATACCACCAGCGGACCCGCAGCCAGACTAGCAGCAACTATCTATATAGATTAGATGTAAAATTTCATAATACCTAAGAATTGCACTTGCTAATTTTCCTCTTTCATACCACACCACAAAATGCTAACTGCTGTTAAGGATCAGAAATAGACTGAGCCTAAACCCTCACGAGATGCGAAATCTGGCATTTGAAGAGTTTACAACTTCAGTAACTAAATTTAAACGATTTATCAAGTTCTCACTGTACCGGTAATTATAATACTATAATGCTTATCTATTATAAATATCGATTGGATAGGAATTACAAATGTATTAAACGAAACATTTCGGTGATCATATGTCACGTGTGTAAATTAAAACTGCAATGCACGTTTAAAGGATTAAATTGTTATATTCATTATAATAAACACTTGGTATAACATATAGATACAAACGTAGGTAATGAGCAAACGACTGACTTACACAAATTGTGTTTGTGCAATTAACTACTTTACAAAAACTTTGAAGTAGTTGTAGAAAAAGGTTTATATGATATTCGTTCTAAGCTTTATCATTTACAGTATTCATTATTATAATTACAAACTAAAGTTTTGATCCAAATCATCATTGAATAATTTTGTGTTTAGCTGTAACTAACTGTAATAGTGATGGAGATGAATGAGACCAAATACATGGAAGACTCTGTGGTTGCGGATTTGGCTTTAGTAATCGTTAGCGCTGGAGGCCCCAATGGTTCATCCCTTTGAAGCAACAGCGAATCCATTGCTGCAAAAGCCTTGTGCACCATTATTACTTAAGTTATATACTTACTACTAGGGTTGCCAGATTTTTTTAACCTATAAGACATAAATGCCTAAATGGGCAAAAAATACGGGATTTCAGTTTTTTACCCGGGACAAATAAAAAATTAAATTATATTGTGACATTTTTTTATTTTTTTAAATATTTTTTATATTTTCCCAAGGATCGAGTCATTTGTAACAATCAATACAATTATAATCAACTCGTTTTATATTAAATTAATTAAAACCGAGTCGTATTGATATGCATGCGAAAATGTAATTGATGTAGCCCGCGTAACTACTAGACATAAGACTTAACATCTCATATCTCAGGATGGTAAGCGCAGCGGAAAACCAAACAATATTTTGTACTTCAAGGTGTTGTATGGTGTTTCTACTGTGTATCGGTCGAATCGCTTACTATCAAGCGAACGCCAAACTCGTCTCATCATTCATAGCAAAAAAACCTTCGTAGAGTGCTATACAAAATAAAATACCAGTTGTTAAGATTTACAGTTTCAAACAAACAAATTTCTTTTAAACCGTTTTTATTTTATCATAAAAATAAGGAAAACACGCTAAAGTAAATTCAACTAATTCATGATAAGAACTATGCTGTCAGTTTTCATACAATGAGCTTCAGAGATATCGTTATCCTCGCTACTTATTGCTTTTATGCCCTGTTTTCCTGTAGTTTATTATGTGTCGGCTAGTCGGCATATCTTGTGGTCTAATTGCTGACTATAAATAAAGCTGCTTAGTTAGTTATAAATTTGGGGAATCACTGAAAACTCTTCTTCCGAGCAAAGGTCACGCATACTCAATGGGATTGAAATTGGCGGACTGAGCAGGCCACTATAATAAGGTAATATTGTATTCGCGGAACACATTTATCACCAGCGTTGCGGTGTGTGTACTTGCATTATCATGCATGGCCGAGTTACTGTCATTGAGGAATTACTACAGGGAGCAAAATCTTCTCACTGTATTGCTCCGCATTTAAATTGCCTCTTATCTAAACGAGACCTATTCTTCCACATAGACGAATTTCAGCCCACACTATTATTGTTGCGCTTTGGTTGAACTTCCAGAGGATTTGAGTCTTCTTACTAACTGGCGAGCTTCAATTTAAGGCTGCCTCTTTGCATCGTTTTTGAAAAAATATGAACGCGTCTTTCTTGCTAATGTAATTTATTGTGACTGCATATTTTATCTTCTTAAAAACAAAAAACTGTTCGCACTGTCTTTTATGCTTCAACTCGTGTATTTTCAACATAATAAAAACTAACTCATATTACATACAATAATTCAGTATTTTATCAGTTTCTGTAGTCCTGCAGCATGCTCATAAATGGCAAATTACACTTGGTTGCGTGTTAATAGCCTCCGCGATTTGGCGTTGACAGTTAACTGTGCCCAGCTTCCATTATAACCACAGCTCTAAGCATCTCTTTCCGTGTTAATTGGCGACGTGACATAACGCTCAAGAAAATCGCGTACTTTGCGTTTAAGTTTTCCTGTGGTCTACTGCCCTTACAACCTACATTTATAAATTTTAGTGGCCAATTCATTTTTTAAAGAAGGTTCATAAATAAGTTGATATACTTGGCTTGTTCCCTAGACTTTGTTGAATAGTGTAGCTTATTGTTATCCCGGTAATTTTCTCCTGTGGGAAATATTTGTATTTTTAAAACACACATTACCTTTTTATTCCAGATAGGATAGCCAGGTTTGATACATCCCATGACACGATAGGGGGCCTATTACTATGTCGGGCACAAATTGTAGACTGATGTTGGTGAGCAGAAAAACCCGAATATCACCACCCAGTGAAAATATCAGATATATTTCAACGAATACTGATTTTCCTTAATGGTTTCATGAAGGAAACATATTGGAGGCAAAATTTTAGGCTTCTTTTTCTAGATTCAATCTATACAAATAAAATACTTAAATCAATACAAATTAGTTACACATCTGGTTCAGGTGTTTAAATTACTTAACTCTATTGTTGATAGCCTATACTTACTTTTATACATATTGTCACAAAGTACTACAAAATAGACGCATTGGTATTCATTTTTCGTGGAGCAGCCACATCGCCCTCAAACGACACGAGTTCGGTGTTGCTGTTATCTATTGGGTCCATTTTGTTTTTTTACCTCCAATAAAACAGTTTTAATAATTATGTCATAATTTTCCAAGGGAACTTTCTTGCTCAAAGTCCAATTGTATTCTGACCTATCCAACAGAAAACCTTGTACAAGAAGACTATTCTAAGTTACAATTGGCCAACTAATCCGCCGCACTGAGTGCTCAATATTGCACAGAGACAATGGAACTACTATTGAATAGCCATCCTATAGTAGCATATTATAATAAATCTCTTACTAACAGTAGAGTAAATTTACATAATTATTTGTTATCTTTAATATAAAAATAAATCGCTGAATGTTTTTCTAAGCGCAAATCTCGAGAGCAGCTGAACTGATTTCGCTAATTCTTTTTTTATAATATTTCTTGAAGTACGAGGATGCTTCTTACGGAGAGATTTTTTTTTATAAATTGCCTGAAAATTATAGTAATAATACTCAAAAGTCAATTTGAACTTTAATATCATATCATAAAGTTTAAGTGTTAGTAGAGGGGTTCCGGGAAAGCAAAACAATTGAGTGACGTTAGTATCGTATAAATATTAATGTTAATATATCGACTGTTAGGCGGTACGAAGTCCGCCGGGTCAGCTATTAATAATAATTGTATAGGTAATCTAACAGAATTTTAAACGTTTAAAGACAACAGTACGACTGAGTATGCCATCTGTTGTAAATATTGTGAAACTTAAATAAAAGGAAACGACAATTTATCATTTGTAATATTCAATATTACAAACCTTGTAATTTGAGGTATAATAAAAGTTTAATCCAGTATAATAAATAATATATGGTTAAAAATAATCACTTAACTATTATTATTGGATTTTTCGGCGATATATATTTCTGATAAGTATAATTATCATTCACATCATATCGAGATAAGGGTAGTAGGCATAATATAATATATTTCAGCCAGGTATGTACTTCGTATTACAATATATATCAACCTGATACGATCCCTGATAAAAATTGCACATATGATTCAGTTTGATGGGCATTATACATTTATTAGCATTATTGTTTATTTATGAGGGGTATATACGATATTAATATTTTAATACATACTCTCTTAGGTAGTATTGTTTCACAATGAGAGGAACAAAAACCACTGCAATTATAAAGCTGTTACTGATGTGATATACGCTAAGTAGATAAAGCCGGCATCGCGTTCTTATTAAGTACAACTGTATAAGGGTGTTTATGTATGTACACATACACCACCCCTTAAGTACAATGTATTGCCTCACATTTCACGGGTGTCTTTATTACTGACAGGGACTTTTAGTCGTGACCTGACGAAGGTCAAGTGTGATCAAGAATTTCTTGAAGTCCTGGACAAGTGCGGTTTCTCTCATTTTCAGTAGGTGTAGGGACTTTCTCCGCGAAACCAAAAAAAAAAAAAAGGTGTAGTCCCGCGAGCAATAAAGTCGAATTGATGGAAACAGTTCTGTACGCTGTCGTCAGTTACTTTACCAAACTGCGCTACAATGCTTCAAGCTTTAACTAATTTGACGGCGATGTCAAATTAATAGAGGTGTTAGTTGAATAAAACTTTGATTAGCCTTTCAGAAACTGGGCAAAAGCCTGGCAGCGTAAATATTTAGGTTCCTAAGAACTTAACTATGTTTGATAATTGGCGGCGATAGCCTAGTTAGTTGTGGAACGGACTACCGAGACGAATGTCCGCAGGTTCAAATCCCAAGGGCACACACCTCTGATTTTTCTAATAAATTAAGTGTGTATTCTTTGTGAATTATCGCTTGCTTTAACGGTGAAGGAAAACATCGTGAGGAAACCTGCACATCTGAGAAGTTCTCTATAGGAATTTCGAGGGTGTGTGAAGTCTACTAATCCGCACTAGGCCAGCGTGGTGGACTAAGGCCTAATCCCTCTCAGTAGTAGAGGAGGCCCGTGCTCAGCAGTGGGCAAGTATATAATACAGGGCTGATATTATTATTATTATTATAAACATCTACAAAAGTAACAGCCGGCACCTAAAACATTTATCAATCACTTTTTATAGAATTATGTATGTAGGTATATGAGAAAATAAACTAGTATAGATATGAGAATAACATGTTTAACAACAAAAATAGCTGTACATTTTATTATTAACTTTAATTACCTACTTATTTGTTTAATTATTCATTTAATGTATTCATTTCAATTGCACTTATTTCATAACTAAGTCATTACTTAGTAATAAAAAAATGGAATACTTGAGTACCTCATTAGGTAGGTACTCAAGTATTCCATTTTTTTAGTCAAAACACGTACATAAGAAATAATGATGACATAGGTTACATGATTTTTTTACTCTTGGCCCACGTTGGGCGCCACTGCGGCGGTTGAGAGGCCTGCCCGCAGATAGATAGAGAGACAATTGAAAACTCAGGGTAATTACGTGGTACGAGCTTTATTTTTACACCTCCGCGTTACACTCGGTACTGGTTGCTGGTGTTATGCAACACGAGTCACTGGCCTGGGGAACTCCGATCCAGGCGAACGGCACGTAGATGTTGCACGTGACTGACTCCGGCGGCAGCTCGCCGGGCAGTTGGAAGGCCACGTGGGTGAGCAGGGTGTGCACGTGGTCGGGGTCAGCTCCCGTGACGTTGGTGGTGTGCACGTGGTCGGCTCCGGCGGCAGCTCGCCGGCTGTCGGTCAGGGTCAGCACACCCGACGATGGTGGTGCGCAGCATGGACTGGATAAGAAGAAGAAGAAGAACCTGGAATCAGAATCCACCAGGTCGGAATGCAAGCTAAGCTTACATTCCGCGCCAGCGACTCGTGACAGCTCACAAACCCTGATGCCCAGAATACATAGTTAGCGGTTAGTAAATTGGCACACTCACCCTAGCGGGAACAACGACGTGTGTGACAATATGTAGTGCCACGGCCCCAAAGATAATGGTTCAAAAAGGCGGCGGGTCGCGTTGCACGCCTATTTATGCAGGCGCCATTCGGACGTACGTCAGTGCAATGACAATTCATTGCAATGATGATGCTCATTGGTAGTTCTAATTGCGAGGGCGTTAATCATTCACATTATAACCACAGACTATTTAGAAAGACATTAGTAACGTTAACAGAGTATATATGTGAGTATAATTGGTAACGTTACAAATTATGACGACTTTTAAGTCCATAACCCAAACCTTATAATAAATTGTTTCTGTTTACACTAACTCGATATGAAATTTGAAATATTTCATTATAAGTTAATACCGAAAGGCTTACGACTTAAAATCTATGAGGTACTAAAAAGGTAATAATCTTAATATGGGATTATAGATACTTAAATTACATGACAATTGACAATGATCGGGTTCTTACCCAAATATTACTTAAAAGATAATTACTAATTAATAGATAATTATCTACCCAATGATATTACAATACTTTTTAATAAATCATTGTACCTATCTAATTAAATTAGGTCGCGTTTAACACGCGACCAAATGTCGCCAATAAAGCTAAAATGTATATTTTATATAAAATACCTTTCGTAGGAAGTCACTTTTTATTATAATTATCTTCAAAGTTGCTAATACATAAAAATGTAATGATATGGCACACACAAATAAATTCCTTAAAACTGAAGAGTTTGTTTCGATGCGCTAATCTCAGAAACTAGTAAACTGATTTTGTTTCTTTATTTTTTGCAAATAGGAAGCTTCATTACTCTTGAGTACCATAAACTACTTTTTATCCCGGGAAAATATTTATTCTGAAAAAACACTTTCACGCGGGTGGAGCCGCAGGCAAAAGCTAGTCATAATATGTCTAAAGTGTTTAAACTCTAAACGTATAAAGAATTTAAAATGTATAAAAAAAATGATAATAGGTGCAAAGAACAAATGATTTACAATATGTTTTTCTTGTTTTAGTTTGTTATAATATTTATTTTTTTCGTAATTTAGTAAGTATTAGTTAATTTGTGCCGGATTTTTTCTTACACATTTATGTATATCAGGAGACATTAGCTCCCATTTTTAGATAACTAGCTTTTGCCCGCGGCTCCGCCCGCGTGATAAAGTTTTTCCGGGCTAAAGTTTTCTGTTATAAAATTCACACTATAATCGTATATTTTTCCGGGATAGAAAGTTATCACTGTTCTCTCAGGGTCACAAACTGTCTCAATACCAAAATTCATCTACATCCGTTGGGTAGTTTTTGAATTTAACTCGTCAGACAACCAGACAGATGCAGCGGGGAACTTATCTTCATAATATATTTTTAGAACTTTTTAAGAGGAACAATTCCGTCATACATATGTATTTATTTCGTCACTTAAACCATTTACAGCGCGTGCAACGATAGCTCTCAAGAGGAATAAATTTTCACCGTTTGGGCTACATCTTTTATTGATGCTCAGCTCCTATTCGTCATAGCGTGGTGTTATACACCCTGTAGCCTTCTCCGATAAATGAGTTTTCCAACACTAAATGTTTTTCTATTCGAACCAATAATTCCTGAGATTAGCGCGTTCAAATAAATAAACTCTGCAGCTTTATATGATAGGATATAGATTACCTATACATAAGTCATTATCTACACCTAAGATAGTTCTTTGGTATCGGCATGGCACACGTTGTTTAATCGTCGATAAATGAGATACTCCTGCACATTATCTGAGTAATTTATCTTTCCGATATATTTTATTGGGAATAGAATTATTTCCGTCAGTAACTCGAAAAACGTTTGTTGTTGTATTCGGACACCAACACCATAGAAATGGTGAAATAGTTTTCTATTAGTCTAAATAATTTGAGAAATATGGATCAATGTTTCATTTTTAAAATAAATGTGTTTTGCATTTGTTTAGGAACCAACCAAAGTTAAAGGCTGAAAATGACGGCCGAATAAATATAGGATTCGAACCTAATAATGTGAACTCACGAAGTGTGGATCCTGTTAAGGGTTCTGAAAAATCACCAGCTACGCTAACCGAAAACAAAGTAAGTAATCTATTCGTTTACTAGCCTAGATTCCAATACAGTAACCCCAGGAACCAAAATATGTTTTAAATATCTTGAACTAAGGTAATTCCATTTACACTTAACGAGATGATTTAAAAAAAAAAAATTGGGTATCCATCTCGTGTTACAATTTTAGTCTGTATTTTACCCCTAGGGTAAAAATAATACCCTATACTCCATATACACATAAAAGTTGAATTCATTTAAAAACCTAAATTAATTTATCTTTTACCTGTATATATCACCGGCATTGTGTACCTATAATGCATTCATTTTAAATATTGCTAAGACAAATATTTATAAAATAACCGGTGCGTCTAGGCAATGTACAAAATATTATAAAAAATATTTTCCTTTTAATACTTTACCCAGACATTATATTGAATACCTACTGGTCCACAGGCAATGTGTAATGTAAATATATTTCGGTCTTTATAATATTATTATGGATAATATGTAAGTAGGTACGTTCTATTGGCGAAGGGTGAAGTTTACCGAAAGGAAACCCGATACAACATACAATAGGTGCTTGCATAAATGCGGTCTGCAAATCAGCCCAATGATAATAAGATCTTACACAAATTACGAAAGGAAAGCTAGCAAGAATCGAGTTTAATGGACCCTTCGCCACGGGTATATTCGGACCTGTAAAATTAGTAACAAATAAAACATACTATGAAATTTTACGACGTATTTTTTGGGTTTTGAAAAAGTTATGTTGTAAGTATAAATCTTCAAGGTGGTTAGATTAGGTTGGAACTATGTACATGCGTGAGCCGCACGAGCAGAGTGCGCGTGCCGCGGCAGCGGCCGATGATCGCCAGAAATAATAATATTAAAAAAAATAAACTTATGTTATACATACATATTGCCGGTATTATACCGCCATATTCGGTTTTGTATAGAATGTTTAAGCAAAGTATAAAATGAATAATCATTCATACATTGCCTCGAAATTCCAGGGTTTCTATAGGGTACATTGCCTAGGAATTGTATAGAATGCCGGATTATATAAATTGTCAGTCATACATACAGAAACCTAACACCTAATTTATACAAGTCTCTAATTTAAAAAATAACGAACTTGCATATAGACTTTTATCCCAAACTAGCGACCCGCCCCAGCTTCGCACGGGTGCAATGCTGATACTAAATACACTACAGAAAAACTGTGAACGTTGTATATAAAAACATAGCAACCCGCTCTGGCTTCGCACGGGTATAACATAAAATAACAGTATTTCTCCACTATTTAATGGATGTTATTATACATATAAACCTTCCTCTTGAATCACTCTATCTATTAAAAAAACGCATCAAAATCCGTTGCGTAGTTTTAAAGATTTAAGCATGCAAAGGGATATAGGGACAGAGAAAGCGACTTTGTTTTATACTACGTAGTGATAATAATAATATCAGCCCTGTATTATATACTGTCCCACATCTGGGCCCGAGCCTCCTGTGCTGCTGAGGGATTAGGCCTTAGTCTTTGCACAAACCCTCTAAAATCCTATAGAGAACTTCTCAGTTGTGCAGGTTTCCCCACGTTGTTTTCCTCCATCGTTAAAAATTTTAGAAATGTCATTGGTTTAAATCCCCACTCTTGTGATTTGAACCTGCGGACATTCACGATTGTTTCAGCAGTCCGTTCCACAACCAACTAGGTTACCGCTTGTATAAACTATTCCTTATTTTCAAAAATTAAACGCTTGCAAAACTACCGGTCGAGGCTATACGAATGTTAAATATAAACTCTTACGGAATTAATGTCTAAAAACACTGAATAACCGGCGTTCGTTTATAAACGGAAACCGTAATAAATAAACATAATATTACTGATTATCTCGCTTTGGGTATTAATTTAGCAAAATCCTTTTTTAGAATATCGCTATATTGTGTAAGGAGCACTTCAGCAAAATTGTAATCCTCAACTTCACGTTGATAGTTTCTGTGTGCTGCTTTACAGACTAGTTAGTAATAAAACACAACGTAACAATTTACTTCTACTTTAACCGACTTCAAAAAAGGAGAAGGTTTTTAATTTGACTTTACTCTTTTATTTTTTTTAATATTTGATACCTTGAAACTTTTGACTGGGTGTGTCGTGTCGATTGCAAACAGCTGGGTCCGTCCGTATGTGTGTGAGCTGTTCGCGTTGTCTCCTATTTTGACATGTAAGTGGGGGTTAATTCTAAATCATCGTTATATAATTTAATCAAATATTCGGATTCCAGTTTGAGGTAGGACTTACATTATTATTAGATGATTATGTGTACCCATTACAATGGACTCTTCGAAAACATGGCGGGAATACAAAACAAAACCTTGTATAGGTAATGTTAAATTATGTTTTGGTTTTTAAACATACTGATGGACAAAAAAACTAGGCCAATCCTTTTTTTACAGCTTATTCATTAATGAAATTTTATTTATAAAATAAAATTAATAACCTTTTCTGTACGTTCATTTGTAATCTTACAAGAGGGTGTATGGATTAAATTGTTAAGTGTAACTGTGTCAAATACCGGATAAACCGTTTTTTGTAGAGACCTACTTTTTTATTTAAAAATTTAACGGCCTGTCGCTATGAGGCTGTGTAAAATTATCGTTATCTTCGTATCAGCGATAGAAATCCGGTGCTTACCGCTTCCTTTTCACGAATAAATATAGATCTACGTGAAGCAGAAGTCGTTCAAATCGTGACGTTATTACAAACTGGAGTGAACCAGCGAAATGTCGCCCGTACTTGTGAAATTAGTCGATCCACGTTCCAATATGTCTTCAAAAGGTATCTGGAGACCAGTGGTTATATCAGAAGAACTTGATTAGGACGAAAGAGGAAGACATCTGAAGGTGACGATCGATTTATAGTATTAGCAAGCCACAGGAATCGTCATCATTTTGGTGTAGAATTGCAGTAATAGCTCAATGATGTCCGAGGTGTTAGTGTAAATGATAGGACATTAAGAAGACGTCTTAGAGAACGTGATTTGAAATCATATAAACCTGCAATAGGTCCCAAACTCACCACAGCACATAAGTTAGCGAGCTACATTTTGCTCGTGAACACCGTGAATGGACTTTGGCACAATGGGGACAAGTACTCTTTTCGGATGAGTCCCGTATGTATCTTTGCGGAGTCGATGGTCGCAAAAGGGTATATCGTAGACCTGGAGAATGATATGCCATGTCTGAAAGGTTAAGCTTTGTAGGTGGTTCAGTTTTGTTTTATTTTGGAGCTTTAAATTAAAATCTTAAAGTCATATGTAAACACAGACAAATTAACCAATTTATTAGGTGACCTATTTTTTTTGTCCACTAGTATATAAAAAGTAACACAGTTATATAGCGTAAGTGGAACAATTATTTAAAGGTTGGCACAGCTTGCACGCTTTTAAAGCTTAACGTATCAAAATATCTATAATATAACATGTCATCCGGTATATATAAGGTACAATCATATAAAGCCTTGGATAGCTTGCAAAAGAGTCAATGTGTATTTCAATCGAGTCACTGCAGCTATTTTTAATTTTCGGAAATTTGGCATAGGGTGAATTCGCACCTAGGGCAGTCCTTCTTGGTGCTGGCCACAAAGGTGTAACGGGTTTACGTGGTATTTTGAGGGGCACGCGTGCCTCAAACATATGTATCAGATCGGCATAATGGAATGTTTGCTTTGCACGAAAAAATTGCATCAATAAACCGTCCTCTTTTATTAAGTGACGACATATTAATGTATTGCAGTCTACGGCTGTACGAAGTCAGCGTTTTAGTCATACAGAGAAAATGCAAGGTGGCAAAGAAACCATTTCTGTAACCTCTCGAAGTAGGTTACAGAAACGGTTTCTTGTGTACTGTGTGCGCCACAAAGTGAGGAAGCAACACTACACAACAGTATTCTAAAATACTTCTAACAATATTGTTATAATGCAAAACCTTTGTATTCCTGCTACGAAATAATGTGTTTTGTCTTCATACAAAACCCATCATTTTGGACGCTCGTATGATTATATTTTCTAAATGAGGTATAAAGGTAAGTTTCTATCGAAGTATACCCCAAGATCTCAGATCGCATGCACTTCATTAATTCACTCAGTACCTATGTAGTAATCAAAGTTAAGAACTTGGTGGTTTCTAAAGAACTTATATGATGGATCTTTTGGGTTTTAAAACATCTTGTTGTTCACACACTAGAGCACAAGCCTGTTGTCATCCGCTGTTTTCACTATCCTTCCGAACTTCAAATTATCCGCGCACAAATAAATTTCGGAATGGTTGAACAATCAGCTATGTCGTTTATGTCAAAATTAAATACCACCAGGTCAAGATAGGAACCTTGTGGAACTACAGAAGATATGTTTCGCAACAAAGATGAAAAAACAATTACTACAACGTCGCTTAAGTATGAGTCGAACCATTTGTACAAATCATCCGAGATTCTGTATACATGTAGGTACCTTAGAAATTAATATTGTATGGGGTACTTTTTAGAAAAATTTGCTAAAGCCAGTATGCAATATATCTGACTGATTGCTTGCGTCAATTGCCTTGACTAAAAAATCCGCGAAAGGGACAAAATCAGTAAAATTGAATCTAGATTTAAGAAATCCATTCTGGTAATCGGATAAAAAGTATTGAAGATGTTTTTAAAGTTGAGGGCAAATAAGCGATTCAAAAATTTTAGCGTACGGGTACATTATCGATGTCGGTCTTTAGTTAGCTATAGTAACTTCTTCTGTTGCCGTTATGGATAGTAACAACCTTTGCAACCTTCTTCTTTGCCCCGGCCGGCAAAGGTCGGTTTATTCACCCGGCATCTTCCGCAGGGAATATGCCGGGTGAATAAACCGATTCGCAAGCACATTACTAAGAAATCAAATAGGAATATATTAACATCGAGTGCTTAAGCTTTTCCTTTTATAATCAGATAATAAAATTGGGACATATAATAATTATCTCACTCATATATATTTCAAATCCTTTTTATTGCCACAAATGTTGAGGAAAGATGCTTTAAGGAAAACCTTGAAAAAATATCGTAAAACATGCGCACCAATGCTTTGTCTGTTACCAGGATGGAATTAGTAAGCAGTAAGTTGTAGTCACTCCGGAGATAGTTATATCCTGGCCAACGTGGCCAAATTGGTACTGTTGTTCCTAGATTGTCGAACTGAAGTGGTGCCTAGCTTAGCTGTTTTATACGTTTCCATGTATTTCCGGAAGCTCAACAATGCCTTCTAATGGAATTTATTACTACCGTTAACTTAATATTCACGATTTCTCGGACATCGTGTGTAACTGCTGCTAATGCTGGGCCCAATTAAGGCACATATAAAAAATTACTGATAAACTTATGTAGTTCTTTCGGTTAAGCATACGATCTGGTAACGCGCGGAGACATTAACTAGAAACTTTTGTACGTTATCACATTCTTATTCGGCAAGGGATGAATCGCTCGTTCGCTCCACATTGCGGCAAGGCCAAAACTTTGAACAATCTGACATTAAAAATTTATTTCCACGTAGCGTATGCTCTATGCTGGATAACCGATTTTAACAAAACATAGTAGGAAAACATACTTTAGTGCTTTTCCTGGATAAGTCTTTTTCGGCAATTAAATTAATTACCCTTTAATTACCTATAAAACTTTAAGGAAATAGTTATCTACTATCCAAAAATGTTACAGATTACAGTGCAGCGTTCACAAATGAATATACTTATTGATTTTATTCATGAGTATTTATCAAAGTAAATGTACGTAACGAAATATTGTTACGGTATTTTCGGTCTGTTTTTGTTTGTCTTATTACATTCGTTGTATTAAATAATATATACAACGAATGTATTAAGAGAAACAAAACAGAAACAGTTAAGACTAATAAAATCATAAAAAATGAAATATTTTGTTACGTATGATCTTTTATTTTGAGCAATACTCTCATTTACTTTTAAACTTTGTAGACATGTTATCACATCGCTCAAGTTCACTTGGTATTGCGAGCGGAAATCCATTCATTCGACATGTTTACCTTTACAACAAAACTCACAAATCCTATTTTATGAATGTATTGGAATTTTATGACGTTTTACTTTTCTTATTTCGAAAAAAGAATCATCAATGGATAAATAAAGACATCCGATGAGAGAAGCCAAAAATCAATACCTATCACAATAATAATACGAAATTGCAAAACATACAGTATATATAATTGTACATATTTGTTAAACTCTCAGCTATTCAAATGAACAGTGGGTAACCTATAGTTGAATAAAAATAAAACATTCTATTGTGCTTGCACTTAAAGATATACTGATAAATGTGTAGAAAACACTACCAAGATACACATAATATGTAGTATTCGAACTAAAATTTCTACTTAACAGAGCGCAGAGTTTATATTCTCCTTCGAAACTTACAGAGATATAATTTGTGAGAGTGATACAAAAGTACAAAAATAACATACGCATAAAAAAAACCTAAATACTTCGTAATAAGAACGTTATATATAGGTAAATATAATTACACAATTTCAATACCTACATACTAAAAGCAGTTACTAGAATAGTAAAAAGAACTTTGAAAATCTATAATATGAATTCATATTCTTAAATTTCATTCAAACCTCTGAAATACATTGTTGCAGTTTTGGCCTCTACCTCTTTTTTAGACATGGAATGTGTCCTAAAGGTAAAAAGCTAGACAGTTTTATTAATCTTAGATTATAGAGCAATTAAGAACTTAATGTATTATTGTGAGTAATTTTGAGACCACGTGGGTTTATAGATTACAAAATAAATTATACGACGAGGACAGCGAATGAGTGTAAATGATACGGTATTTGTATAAAACAAGCGAAGATACGGCGGACGTTTCACTTGCGTTAGTGTAACTGTGCGTTACTTGTTGGAGGAACTGTTTGGCGGTGGTGCGATCGATTTCTGAACACAATACACCTAAACACATTGCAAGTGTGATATTGTGGACAAAATGGTGAGGTTTTTTAATTATTTTTTTTTTGCCTTTTTAATAACGCTCCAAATTAAATACATACGCAAATCTTTACTACTAAATACATACTAAACGTTTCATTAAAATATATTTAAGTAATTAACAATATATTTAAATTAAATATTAATGATTTTAGTAATTGTGTTTTTTACCGTGACTTGAAATTGGATCATACTTTACCAACATAAAAATAATACCTAAAATTAATTTTACTTTTCTATTTTATACTGTGAACTTAATATATTATTATTTTGCATAAACGACAGTTAAATCTATAAATAGAAGCGGCAAGCCAAGACATAGCGAAAGGGTTAAATAACTAGTTCGGCTTACTGGTATAGTGAATACCGGAAAGACAAAACTGAAAACCTCGGACATTCAGTTAGTAAATATTATTTTCCTATATGATTACAGTGCTATTTTACTCTAAAAATAATGGAAAATGTATTTTTGTGACCCTTACAGTTCCTCAATCGGAAATTTTTAAGGCTTCAAGATCAAAAGAATCAATATCAAGATAAATAGTACTTATTAACATATATAATATATATATATATAAATCTTTATATAATGTATTTTTAAGAATAAATAATATAATATATTAAGATTATGTCCTGCTAATTAACCGTAGGCTCAGTAACAAAATTTAATAACATCACATCGACACTTTAATAACATCCCGTTTTATGAACGCGTGGCCACTAGTAGGCAAAAAATGGAAATCATTCAAGATAACGCGTTGGTCGTCTTTATCATTTATTCTCATGACATCTCTTAAAATACAAAGACGTGGTCCGCACCATTTATTTCAATTCTTATCTCTTTTTTTAAAAATATTCTTATTATTATTTTTATTAAATATAATTCTTCCTATTTATTCCTTCACAAAATAAATTCAGTTCTCTTACGCCTGGCGACAATTGTGATAGATAAAATTTGTATTCTTCGAGGGCACATATCCTATAATATCCTATAATATCGATATCCTTTAATTTACTATATCGGGTTAGTTCAGTAGCGCTAATAAAACAATTCAGTAAACAGCTTCAGTTTACTGCGTATTTCCACATCATTTGGGTGACGAACAGTGGCGAAGCGTCCATACAAGCCGATTCCTACCGGGTTACCTTTTGTAAATTAATTAAAAATAATAAAAGAAAAACATAACAATATAACTAGAATAAAAATAGTATATTCAAACAAGTGATCTTATATTTATTAAATTAAATCCATACTTCAATGATATCTGTCGTTCATATCAATTCGTTAAATCGTAACTCGCGCGCAGTGCTCGCGCCTTATAGTGTTCGAAGTGAACTCGGCCGCGCATAGCTTCCCTCGCGATATTGTTGTCTCTTTCACACGCAGCGCGGTATCTTTGTCTAATCTTTTGGAAGTGACGTAAAAATACATGTGTGCGTGCGTGTCTGTGTACTTCAGGGTAACCCGAGAATTTGCGGCTTCATGTTGAGCTATTGGCGCGAAATATTTTTAATAATTTAGAATGTATAATTAGTGTTTGTGCGTTATTAATTCTTGTTGGACTCTTTTAGGTACCCATGTTCAAAATATAAGATTTTTTTTGTTAATTTAGAGACAAGACATAATATGTTAGAAGGAAATTATTAAGTACTAGCTTTTGCTCGCGGCTTCGCCCGCGTGAAGGTGTTTTCCAGGATAAAATTCCACTGTTTGATAAAAGTCTTGCTACATATTTTCCCGGTACTTATAGGTTCAAACTAATTTTATCCCCAATCTATAATTTCAGTTCAATCAGTCGAAAATCTAAGAACATTTATACAAACTTTCATCCCCTATTTTATCCCCTTAAGGGTAGAATTTATCAAAATCCTTTCTTAGGGGATGCCTACGTCAT
Source organism: Manduca sexta (assembly GCF_014839805.1). Taxonomy (NCBI): domain Eukaryota; kingdom Metazoa; phylum Arthropoda; class Insecta; order Lepidoptera; family Sphingidae; genus Manduca; species Manduca sexta. Next base: position 325,995 of record NW_023595374.1, on the reverse strand, counting down.
AGTAGCTTTATGCATGTAAAGTCTTAGCCCGATCCGTCCAATGGTTTGGGCTGTTCCTTGATATATCACTGTCAGTCACCTTTGAGTTATATATTATATTAACAACTGAAGTTAGCTAAAATTGAGTTTCTCGAAGCCGACCACTATTTATGTACTATGTATTTTGAGACTATGCAATTTTGTCGCGTTCGCGATTCACTTTCACTTTTGTTGAGTTTCAGAACGCGATATTAGATCCTCCAACGCGCACGCGAATTTGAACTTTATGCAGCGGTAATAAATTACAAATTGACTCTCCATTTTATTTAGAAAACGTTTGTATGGGAAATAGAAAAATGCTGTTTTGAGGATTTTCCCGGTAATTATTCGAATTTTTCTCACCTTTTAAATCTTCCCTAGACCTCCACGAATAATTCAAGACCAAGATAAGATAAATCCGTTCAGCCGTTCTCGAGTTTTAGCGAGACTAACGAACAGCAATTGATTTTTATATATATAGATTATGATATTTTACTGATTTTAATTTATTGTGAACAGCGTATTATATTATGTTAATTATAGAAAAAAATATTTCGTCGGGTTCCCTTTTGTAAATTTTCACTCTTCGCCACTGGTGACGAAACCAATTATTTTAGGAAAAAATAGCATCCCGTGTTTGCCTGGCCTTTAGACCTCGCGTCATTACACTTACAACCCCTTAGTTCATTTCTTTTAATATTTCTGACGTTATCTTTAACCGTGGAAGAGTGTCATCTGCGACATTGTGCATACTTTGAAGATATTCAAACGTAAAGTCGTATAAGCCCTGTGGTATAAGGGCATTTAAAGAATTCTGCCATGGTATCTTCTGCTTCTCGTAAGAGGAGACTAAAAGAGGGTTATGGGAAGTCTTGGCCACATAGCGGGGAGTACGCCGCTTCATTTCGACAAATGGTGCCGAAATAGGCTCCGAACCCCAAAAGAGGTGAGCTGTGAAGCGGCATTATTCTGTGACGGTCCGGCAAAATTATAAGCACTCTAGATCCCCCAAAAACGTTTCACGTACGCAGAAGCAGACGACCGCAGGTTTTAGTCGGTATGACGGCATAATTGGTACGGACACGACCCAGAGGGCATCTACTTAAATGCCCTCTTGGTCGGAAGGCCGGTGAGTCCGACTTAACATTCTACTCCCAAAGGTTCAAGAATGGCATCAATAACATTATTTTTCTGTGTTTATCTAAAATAATTCATTAATCGGCTATATTTCATTAATCGGCTAGAAGGATCGCGCATACTAAATAAATAAGGGTTTTAGGGTTCGTTTGAATTTTGAACTTACAGGTATATAATAAGGGCAAAATGTTTTATTGCCCAGGTAGCCGCTAGTTTATTTTTTCAATGGTTGGATATCTTTTTTCTGCATAGTTAAGTGTTCAACTGGCGTAAGCTACAAGTCTTCCCTCGCCATTGCATAACACTGCACCAATCGAATATCCGCATTGTCAGTTTGCAAAATAAATAGATTATTTCAGAAAAATCGATTGTGTAGTAGTGTGAAGACTCGATTAGCTGGACTAATTGCTGTCGTAAGGTATTCTGATAATCTAAAATCCGGAAAATTTTATGTTTAAAGAAAAATGATTTGTTGTACTTATGAATCATTATTAGCAATATTTTGTTCATGGCTCCGCCTGTGTTTATGCTATTTCATGGTAACTCGTATAACATTCGTATCTCATGGTAATCTGTATAACAGGATAATCGAATCTCCACTATATATTATAAATAAAATATATTAATTACTATCCGTATGAAAGTTTTTTATTGATTGCAATACTAATACGTATGTACCTATTGACCTTATGTCCATCTTTGTTATATCTGGTTGGATAGATAGTTTATGTTGACCTTACATCAGTCAGGTTATTATCTAAACAGCATAAAAAACGATGCTAAAAATAATAATGTATACACACGTACAATATTATGTAAAAATGAAGTAAAATGAAAATGACTAGGGCCATTTAGCAAGTACACTAGGAAACGATAGCGCCGAATACTCAAGTAGACTAGGTTGCAATTAAAAATTCCGTCTAAAACTAAGCTCATGTTGGACAGATCATGTATAATAGGATATATAAAAAGGAAATTATCTAAAAGTATCTTAGCTCGGGTTTTCAGTCTGTGTTTTATAATATTGGGGTACAGACACGCTTAAGTACTACTACACCTTAATAACAATATCAAGTTAAAGGAAAAGGTACATGGGTTTGCGATAACTGCGTGTGTGCGTTGTATAGGTACTACCATATAATATTATATTTTATCCTTTGTCAAGCATGATATAATTTATAAATTCTGGTAGGTACCTATTATAAACATTAATTATTTTTTGTTTTGGTTTTCCATATATTATAACGGATAAATATTCCAGCATCGTCTTTGTCTTGAGTCACCGTTCCAATATCGGTCACATGAAGTAATAAGCAGTTACTACAGGCAACCTTAAAATATAAAAATATTGATTTTGCTTTATCCTCAATAACCTTAAAATATAATAAGGATAAATAAAACAGCAGGTTCAAATCCCAAGGGCACACACCTCTGACTTTTCTAAAATGTGTCATGTGTGTTTTCTTTGTGAATTTATCGTTCGCTTTAACGGTGAAGGGAAACATCGTGAGGAAACATGCACATGTGAGAAGTTCTCTATAGGAATTTCGAAGGTGTGTGAAGTCTACCAATCCGCACTAGGCCAGCGTGGTTGACTAAGGCCTAATCCCTCTCAGTAGTAGAGGAGGCTCGTGCTCAGCAGTGGGCAAGTATATAATACAGGGCTGATATTATTACATTGTTAAATAAAACAAATTTAAGGTATTTATTTCAGATATATTTTATTATCGATTAATTAAATAATAAATTACAATACCTTGAAACTTATACTGTAAATTATAAAGTAATAAATATATTGCACAGAGTTCTTGAAGATTATTCAAGACTTATTATTTACTACGTACTATTTGAATAGCGTAGTACTCTATAAAATAGCTTTAAATTAAACGCAAGACCACATAGGTCCTAACTATATAGCATAGACTTTGCAACATACGTATACAAATCTATTTAACGATACGTAAGTTAATAAGTTAAATAAAATAGATAACATGTATAATATCGACACCGGTATATGTATAGGTAACAACAATTCCTTCGTAAGCTATGAGTATTTATGAAGTTTAATTTTTATAGTAATTGGTTTTGCATAATATTCTTTAACATGTAATTATCTCTGATCTTGCGTCTACGTGATAAATAGTTTGTTTTTACATGATTTCATTATGAAAATATAGTCTATTATTATTAGTCAATAAATCTTCATTTTCTATCAGTCTTTCCTTATTGCAGAAAGAGTGTTACCGGTGTAAAAAATGACATTTAACGTTACAGCGGGTATTATGTGATATGGCACCGAATATGGTTTAATATAAACCTAAACTTATACAACTAAGAGCCAGAAGTTCCAATACAATAAAGATGTATTTTACCATGCGTCATAGATTCTTGTATAATTCGCCTTTCCTTGCCATTTGATAAACGCGTTACATTATGACCTTTGTCATGAAGTCAAGAAGGGAAGTTAGAACTAGTCTATTAATTTCCACTAAGTGATCAGTAGGTATAGATGTGTTCATATTTTACATAAATGTATTATTAATTAATTAATATTACTTATTAATATTACGCCTGTAAGCACCCGTGATACTGTACCATAAGTGCTTGACGCGTGATGTGTTCATCTTTTGCCTAAGAGCTTTCGCTTCAATCCGGAACTGCATCCATTCTCTGCGCAAACGCGGCGAGCGGGGACCCCATGAGGGTTTGGAGTGGAAGGCCTTCTTGACCGTCTACGAGTACATAATAAAATAAGTTAAAATACTTTGAATACTTAATAATAATTATTTTCAAATCCAATTTTTGGGTTGTTTGGACACGTTTGTCTTTGGAGTTGATATCATTCTTTTAGATTCTGGTCTCTGACTGGTCTGATTCAAAAAAAATCTTTCACTTATTTAAGAATTGTTTCACGACGTCTGAGTAAACGCTTACCGTCGGATATAATTTAGGCGAGCAAATGTAGTCAAGTATGCAAGTCAAGTTCCCAATGAAACGGTAAACAAAAGAATACACTTAATATTTACTTGAACATGGTGATATAGGCCATTAGGACGCTAATTTATTAATTCATTCTAGCGACGACATCAGCAGGACATCTAAATAAATAAATTATTAAATAGTTTCTAGAGTACAAAACGGTGATTACCTCGCGGAAGTTGCCGGTGCGATATTTGTACAAAGTTACTACAATTCCGATTGGCACAAGGACTATGCCCAAAAATAACATCATGTATCCAGCAACTAAAACACAAAAAAAAAAATTAGCAATACTTACAATAAATACTTGTAAAATAAAAAGGTGAATAAGAACAAACTTATATATCTTTTTATAACTCTAATAACGAGTTATTGAGGAGAATAAGCAAGAGAATGACAACAATTAGATAAATTATTTTCAATAAAATGTAAGTAAAGTAAACAGAAATTCATAAAATACGTTTCCAGTGTCAAAAACACTCATCACGCATTAATCACCGGATAGGCGGTAGTGCAACTAGGTTTTCCACTTTTTACCATGTGTGTTCCGTACCATTATGTGACGGAGTGTTGGACACAAATTTCGAACTCCGAGCTGATATTGAACAAAAATATTCAATACAGGTTTGCCCGACCCGTTTTTTCTAATGGGGAATAACCCCAAGACAGCGTCGTACCACAGCGGAAATACAAAACGCCACCATGGCAGGGCCAAATACTGTTTTAGAATAAATAAGATTTGTAAGGCATATTATGGACTGAAATATGACGCTCAAGTTTAAAAAGAACTCGCTCAGAAAATTTGTAACACCAATATTTTTTTAACACTAAGGTAGGGAGACCCAAATGTTTGTATAAATAAAATAAATACTCACCATAACCAGCAACCGGGTATACGTAGAAGTCTCCGAACACCAAGTTTTCAAAGGAGAGAAGGGCGTAGATGAACACAATTATCATCATACCAGGAGTGACAATGCCCCAACAGAGACGCCAGTAAAAACCAGTCGTTTTACCCATCATGAACTCAATGTCCAGGCACAGGTTCTCCAACCCTATAAATAAAAAAATAATTCATAACGACTGTCCTAAATAAAATTCGAGGGAGAGTGAGAAAAAAATCATGACTGTCTACAAATTGTCAATTATCTAAAGTGATGGGCAAATAAAAAAATTCACCACTCGGTGACCAACGTATTAAGGTATGTCATATTCTGGAATCAGCCTATCCGGTTTCGAATGGGCCTAAATAATTGTATCACTAGGAAGGGTTAATCATCTATCTTCAATAGATTTTCTATCTAAATGCCATTTCACTCACGTGTAGTTGTAAGTTACTTTGTCATGACAGTGTTAAACAAATCCATCATACTGTAGACTAAGTGCAAGAATATTGAAAGTATTTAATTTGTTTTATTGATTTTGATGAAAATATTACCATAAATCCAGAACACGCCTGCAAGCTCAGAAATGGCGCAGAAAAGAACAAGGAACGTTCCACCGTAGTGATCTACCAGCTCGAGGATGAATTGTCCACCCTGAAAGTTATTAAGATTAGTAATTGTGATTTCTGACGCTCTAAGCAGATATCATTTTTGAACATTGCTTTTAAGTAAGATCTTATAAAATTCAAAGAGTTTTGAGTTAATCTTTTTATCTTCGAGTACGTTGAGTGCGATTCTTGGTGACACGATATTTATTAATCTTTAACGACCCTCATTTTAACTCAGTTCAAATCCATTCTCTCGGAACATTGTTATAATTTATTCAATTTGCGTTTACATGTTTATTCAATTTATTTTGTGTGGTTCTGTATTCTGTATCGTGGATGAGAAGTGCACACTTACCGGCGTGCAATAAACAAGTCCGAGTAAGAAACCGCAAGTACAGGACAACGCTGACATGTAGACGGTGGGTACACGTGGGAACGCGTCCATCACCACAGTGTTGAGGGTCGAGAGAAGAGCCACGGAGGAGCCGATACCCAGCACCGACATCATCAGGAAGAACAGCACCGAGAATAGCTGTGGATGAAAATTTGACAATATTTGGGTCACACACTTTAAAGGATGATTTAAGCTTAATTATCCGATCCCGCCTTTCCATCAGGCTGATCACCGCGCCAAAAAAGGCAACCAAGTCTAAAAGAAAATGTACGTGAGCTCGCATCAAAAAATTACCATAAACGTGAGTGATAGTATTTTTTAAAGGTTTACATTTACCTGCGGTTGGAAGGTTTTGGCAATAGCATCAGGGTATGAAATGAAAGCAAGACTGGTACCGCCGGAACCGATCACATCTCCCACGTCGGAGTTGAGTTCGTACGCAAGGTTACCAAGGATACCGAAGATCGTGCACCCAGACAGGAAACTTGTGAACGTGTCCAAAGTTGTTACAATCAAAGCATCCCTAAAATAACAAGTATTATATTAATCCCTCTAATCTGGATCAAGTTTACAATTACTTAAGTACAAGATAAGTAAAAATATAAAAAGATAAGCATGGCGGTCGAAAAGGAAAATCCCTTGTATTAAAAGAAGGAGATCCGTTCCTTGCAGTGCAACAATTTCATTCAAGGAGATAATATTGTTTATTACATCTAGTGTACTATGATACATAGTTAACGTGATAGCATGTCAATCATACATGAGGAACTAAAGCAGGCATTGTAAGTAGTTCGACACAAAAGGTAAAATATTTGTAGCGCGCATGGTAGCATGTGTGTTCGACAGTCAACGTGACTGGTCAATAACAATCACCTACCTTGACTTCAATAAAGGACATTAACGTCATAGCATGTAACTGTTTTAACTGCTATTCACACACATAAAGTGAAGTTTGTAAGTGCATTTATAGCAACTTGCATCTATAAACAAATTTAAATATATACATAAAAGCTTATTTATTCTAATCAGATATATATTAATACTTAACACATAAACAATCATTTTAACATATCTGGTTAATATGGTTACATGCTTATTTATTATAAAAATATTGTTGATTTGGCAAATAATTTTAAAAATTATTGCCAGTTTTCCCGAAGAATTAAATATTATTTAGTTTTTTATACTAGACTAGTCAAGTTACCTGTAGACATTTTGTTTGAAACCGTTGTAAGAGGAGAACATGATAATAGCTCCAGTGCACACTGACAGAGAGAAGAACACTTGAGTGATTGCTGCGTACCATACCTGGAAAATATAAAAAATGAGCATTACTCATGAATTCGGATCAAATTTGACAAATTTGTTTTTCTATAAAAAGTAAACAGTGGGACTTCGATACCGGGAAAGAAATCTATAATGGCTATGTAACGAGTATAATCTTGTATTGAGTATAAATAAGAGAAAAACAGAAACAACTTCTGTTATCACATTAACTAGCTCTTATGAGAGAAAAATCATTATTCCCTACCAGTCACAGTGAAAAGGTTATCGTGGGTTACATACAAACTTTGTGAAATAGTTATGGGTTTAATTTACTTATCTTATGATTTCTAAAATGGCAGCATGACGAATTAATAAAAAATAGTTAAATTAATATTGCTACTTATTATTTGGTATTATCTGTCTCTTTATAATTTGTGGAAACAGTGTTTTTTTATATAAAACTTACACCGAGCTCAAGGAGTTTCCACCAGTCAGGCGTAACGAAGAACAGGATGCCGTCAGTAGCACCAGGCAAGAGGACTGTGCTGAGAAATAATAAAAAAAGAAACATAATTTACCTTTTACAGGTTAATTTAAAAAAAATACAACGATGGCAAATGACAAGATGTTTATGTCCACAGATCGATTAGATATATAAGTGATTCTTACCCCCTCTAAAGACGCGTTGTTTTTTTTTACTTTGTACAATAATAATAGAGATTAAATTTTAATACGGTGATTGATGCTTCGTTTTGTTTTTCTATGACGCAGTATCTTTACATAAAGGCTTTTGGAACAAGTAAAACATTGCTGGTTATTTTTTAAGAAGCTACCATTAAGACATAAAATTTTTCATCAATAATATCAGCTATAAAAATTCTCTTGATTCCTATGACAGGAGTTATTTGAGGGATAATTACTTACGTGATGAATAAAGTGATCATGACAACGTATGGGAAGAGCGCGAGGAAGTAGGCCGCTTTGCCGGAACTCTTGACTCCTCGGGCGACGACTCCGAACACCATGAGCCATGCGATGAATAGACACAACACCAAGTACCAGATGGGGGCACCTGGAATAATATTAAATAATTATGATATCTCTGCGAAAGTACTGCACACTAGAAATTATTTGGCAGGACGTCTATAATGCTTAATTGATTACACGCGGTTTGCCAACGTTATAGAGATTATAAAACACAGCAACGTTGAAGTAATAACAAATTAACAGCTTAGGCTTCAAGTCTTCAGTAATGGGATATTGTCAGTTGTGGGACGGTATATGGTGTCACAAATCAGGAGGTCGCGGTCGAATGCAGGGACATAATATGCAATATGTATGTATGATGGGGGTTGTTAAATACTGTATTGTACATATTTTTTGTCACTCATTAATGCCCGGCATACAACCACCTGAAGCTTGACGCTTACATGTAGCTCTACCTTTATTAACAGATTATTTTTAATTCTCATTGGTAGGAGCTATAAAATATAACAATGCACATAGGAATGCGGATAAATTCGTTAGTAGTTGGAGATTGTTTGGTTGTAAATGCAGAACCGGCAGGTTTCTTTTACTATATAATAACCTTGAATTTTGTTGTTCTATAAATAAATTAATTTTTTACATGCTCTCTTTATATAAAAATTGGAAATATTGAATTGAACTATGTAGCTTAAATACGTCAAAATTAGCTTACCGAGACCTCCTTCAATTCCATCACTTTGTTGGAGCACCGTCCTCCTGTAATTGAAAGAAAAAATTGAGTAAGCGTAATTCAAAAGCTGAAATTTTCTTATCAATTAAGCATAAAAGCAGGGTTAATCATCACTTTTTCGTAATTCGGGGACTCCTTTAGTCCCTTACAACGTAAGGCGATCAGCAAAGCTATCTTTGTGCAACCGGATATCCCGGGGCGGTCTCGTATGCGCCTAAATAGGCCTCCGCGGGTTTTGGCCGGTATGCCGCTGTTTGTATGACATAGTGTTAGGGACTAGGTTTAATGTTCTCGCTCGATGCTATACTCACAAGTTTAGACATTAGGTCGTAAGACCGGTGAAACTTACATAACCGTTCGACTCATCCGTCCAGTAGCGGTAGGGATAAAGTTTCCCCCCGCGATAAAAAAAATCTAAAAGGGTTAGTCATCACGAGTTAAACATTAAAACGCCTATGAAAACGTTTTGTATATTTGGACATTTGTTATTTAATCAAGTATTAACTTTGATCCACAAATAGCCTATGTTTTAGATCAATATACATATTACGCAACGTTTTATCTCGGAAAATGCACGATTCTAGTAGAAGTCTTATTCCTTGCCGAAAGCTATAAAACGGGTGAAATTGCAAGCGAAAACTAGAAATACGCATTGTATAAAATAGTTTCCATAATAAACTCATAAATACTCTAAGTACCTTTGCTATATTTTTTATCACGGGAAAATCCGATTGCAGGTTTCTGCCGGTCAGGCTGGTTTAAACCGTCCTACGGACTAAAATCCCGCCCTATTCTCTCTCCTTTATATCGAAGGGTACGGGGTGCGTATGGGAATGCAACTGCAATCTCGTCTCGTCGGAATCGGGTCTTGGGCAGAGCACCTCGCCGTCCAATTAATGAGACCTCTGTTACATCACAGGCGTGCATGGAAGCAGAACGCCAACCTCTAAGGCATTATTTGCGCGTCAGCTGGTTACCCAACGCCGCCACTGCCACCACCTACAGGTTCGCTTAGAAAGGTCGTCGCTCATCTCTCCGCAGTCTGCTGCGAGAGAGAAGCGCAATAGACTGCCTCCTTTCTTTCTCCGCGACCTTTCTTTGGGGGCATGACTTAGTCGCAAAAAGGGCAACTGGGTTCCACCCATCTTCACCCTTTGTCGCAAGCGAAAAGTTATTGCCCATAGTCGTGAAATTTCACTCTAAGTAATCATTTAGCGGCGATAGCCTAGTTGGTTATGGAACGGACTGCCGAGACGAATGTACGCAGGTTCAAAACCAAAGGGCACGCACCTCTGACTTTTTTTAAATTATGTGTGTATACTTTGTGAATGATCGCTTGCTTTATATATATATCGTGAGGAACCCTGTATACCTGGAAATTCTCGACGAATTTTGAAGGTATGTGAAATCTGCCAATCCGAAGTAGGCCACCGCGCTGGCCACCAGCGTGGTCGACTAAGGCCTAATTTCTCTTGATAATAGAGGATGCCCGGGCCCAGTGGGACAGTATATAATACAGGGATGATATTATATATATTATACACTATACAGGGTTATTTGTAAAATACCAGCAACCTCGCAGGATTAGATAGCTAACATAATACACAACAAAGTTTGTTCTATGAGTTTTGATATAACTCAATAAATTAAATATTTTTTTTTTAAAGTTTTTATTTTAGTTCCGTGACATTTGTACGTCTATGTTTCATTCATAAAGAAACGACGTCGCACGCTCGCGCGCGCTTCGTTGTCTATAATAATAACACTTTCTTCGCCAAATAATTACCTAGTTAATATCAATTGATCGCGGGGTTTGTAGATAGTATGTACCAACACCGAGTCCACAATCCCTTCATATTTTACCAGGCTTCGAACAGGCTACATTAAACAATTAAAAAAAAAATCATATGTAGGTATGTAGTTAAGGTTTCGAAACAAAATCACAACGTTCAACATAATCATTCTTTGACGCTTTTAATATCAAATAGTGGTAGAAAGGTATTATTCACCTTTCATTGTTTAATGCTACATCGATCGATACGGCGACCAAAGATCGTGGCACAGAAGAACGTATATAGGTATAGCGCGCGCGCATCAATGCTGACGACTGGCCGCTGGATAAATAGGTCAACACGCCTATTTATCCAGGCCGCCGCGCCGCTTTCCACCCCGCAATTCGCACGGGTTGGTTACCTTATCTTCGCGATGCGCATAGAGTTAATAACAATCAAACGGAAATGAAATTAAGTATTTATTTTTATACGAACATAAAATCGAATAAATTATTAAAAGTCGTAGAACAAACATTGTTGTTTATGATGTTCCCTATCTAATCCTAAAAGATTGCTGGTGTTTTTCAAATTACCCTGAATAATCATTTTAAACTCTATTATTTTAGTATTTATTCACATAAGTACTTATAGATTAAATATTAATAAAGAAACTCACAAAAAGTAGAGTTCAGCACTGCTGGTACCGTTGGTGATATTGCCGACTCCTGCAGCTAGGGTGGGATCTGAGGGCACGCAATTCTCCCACTCAGGCTGACAGATAGCCCATGGAAGAGTAGCCTGGAAGCTCATAGCTAAGTAAAACAGACAGAGACCACAGATCACCACGTAGTAAGACAGGATGTAACCGCAACCGACAGCTTGGGCGTATCCAGTACCTGTAATGGGAATTATTAAGATTATGAGATATTGTACTCAACTACATAAAAAGTTACACAATTACAGTTTTACACTAAAGCCTATTTACTAAAGATTACAATATATTGCTTAATATTTTTTAAATGTGGATTCCACACTAAAATATTAATTGGTTACATTTTATCCTTCTCTGAGTCCTGCGGATTCAGTTCCGAATGCGGAGAAGTTCCAATTTGTTCATTTTCTTACAGAATATATTTTTGCAAGTTTTGAAATCCATATTATGTATTTTTGCTTAAAATAAATCATGTTCTTAGGAGTATAACATATTTTTTTTATTATGTGCAACTGTTGGATTATTTACCTTTCATGGCCGGTGAAATTGACCAAATTTTAACAGAGTTTCTTGAACTGAATTGTCCTAGGACGCACTCTAAGTAGTACACAGGCTTGCCGACAAGTAAAAGTACGATGATGTAAGGCACCAGGAAAGCACCTCCTCCATTCTGGTACGCGATGAAAGGGAACCGCCACACGTTACCCAAACCGACGGATGTAGCGATGCAGGACATCAAGAATTCGATGTTGTTGGACCATACCATACGTTCTGGCGGTTCAGCCTCTAAGTCCATGTCCTGGATTTAACAAAAAAAAAATCCTTAGTTACATTTTAATACATTTACATTGTTGTCGTCCTATTATAAGTTTTTTATAAAATGTTCCTATGTCCTAGATTAGACTAACGTTTCTCTTCACCGACATAGGGACGGTTTATCGTGCATGCAAGATGAACGCTATAATAATAATATCAGCCCTGTATTATATACTTGCCCACTGCTGAGCACGGGCCTCCTCTACTACTGAGAGGGATTAGGCCTTAGTCCACCACGCTGGCCTCACTAGGATCGAAAACTAAAAATCTTTTGAGTATCCTTAGGTTCTTTAAGTACTACCTACATCTATGTTATCCATAGTCGCTTTAAGATTAGCTGGAGGTAAACTTATTTGCGATGATCGTTTTGGTTCCATCTTGGGCTCCGACGACTCGAAGCCGCCGTTTACTTGGCCGTCATTCTGCAAAAAAACAAATACTTAACAAAAGGAGATTCCTAAAACGTTACGTATCTACTAATTATTATTATTAATTCTCTAGTATGATTTTATTCAACTACAAAGGAATATTTAAAATCAAATAATAATACGTGATATGTACTAGCTTTATTTAATTATTTTAGTTATATGTTATCTGATTTTAATTCTCTATACGAACGTATTAAACACTGCTAATCCTGTCTATCGCTTGCGGTATCATTTCTTAAGCAGAGATTAATATTTGTATTTGAAAATATTGAAATTAATCACTTTGAGATTAAATTGTTAAAGTATTAACAAACTTTTTAATGTTGATTTATAGCGTTGATTAGAAGGAATTAAAATATAATTAATCACAAATATGTGTTATATGTAGCGAACTTGAAAACGTCGTATTTAATAATAGAGATTAGTATCCAAAGTAAGTATATTATAATTAAATAAATGGCATAATTGTTATATAAGTATGCAAACTCAATTAAGGTAAGAAACCCTTTTTATACGTCAACGCTTGTAACAAATTTTGTTTAGTTTCTCGCTCTTTGTATTTTAATAAATATACAGGGTCATTTTTACATTGCGTTACTAAATGATACCACATACTCGTCTTCCCTTTTGCTGACATTGTGCTAAAAATCATCCATTAATAACGAATATTTTCACCAAAAATCCTGGTTTTAGTTTTCTGATCATTTTGTAATTTAATGAGAATTTGGCGTGTGCGTGAGTGTATTTCTGAATGAAAGTATGATGTTACTACTGCAATGAATTCTTTTAAAGTAGAAGTAGTGGCATTAGCATTATTTTATTAATATTTATTTTGTTCGAAACTTTCACTTTTTTATTTTACATCTACGTGTCAAGTAACTTCTTATAAAGTGTTATTTTCAAGTAGATAAGCCTGTGGTTTAATTTAGTAACGCGATGTCAAAATGATCCTGTATATTCGACGATATATAATATGTACTACGTACTTATCTATTACATTATTATTACTATAAAACTAGTACTGCCAGCGCCCAAATATGGTATATTATACAATATCAGGCCATATGCATTTTATATGTAAATAATTAAAACTTGTGCTCTTTTTTAAAAAAACATTGCACGCACGGAGAAATGTGAGATTTGACATGATTAAAGTTAAGAAGTTCAATGCTCGAACACTGAACGACTACTAGTATTATCAAATACTTTAAAATTCAATAATTACCTTTGTGTGTTTTTTAAAGTTTACGTTTAATCTGCTGAATAAATTTGAATGAAAGATATACCAAGTGCTTTATTTCTAATAATTTATATACTGAAAAAGCCTGTCTTAGAAGGAGAATTAATTTTTCCGCGGGTAGAGTCGGGTCGCTCGAAAAAAAATTATATCTTTCTTCTTGTTTATATTTTATATACGATTGTTTGTATGTTTGTTAAAAGTAAAGGCAAAATTCGCTGAATGGATTTGGATGTAATTTGGCACACGAACAGGCTACTTATTATCCCAGTAATTATTTCATGTAGGAAATATTTTAATTTGTTAATTTGATTATGTAAATAGATAATTAGATCGTTACAGTAATAATTTTATTATTGATTTTGTATCAGGAAAGCCCTTCGGACGGGGAAAGCCGTGAGCAACACCTAGTATTCAATAGCCATAAAAACTTTAGCCGATAATAAAAAATATAATCAATTATTAAGTAATATTTAGGCACATTAATTTAGATTTATCTAATTGATGACGTTCAGGACAAGTTAGCTTATCCGATATGGACGATAACTAGATATGTTTCATTGAATACTCACAACAGGATACGCGTTTTATAGATTTAAGTGCCTCTGTATTCATGATAATATACTAATAAAAAAAATATTATATTTTAAAAAATATGTATTAGGTTTTATAGCGGTGTAGACAGATTTTTTCCCTTGTTTTTTGTATCTTATTATTATCTAATTGCATTTAGGACATATCAAACCGGAATCTATAATATAAATTACCACCAGGATATGTGCGCGTAATGTTATATGTTTATCGCTTCGTCGGTCTATTTACTAGTGACAGCGTAAACTTAGTATTATGCCTACGAACCGCGACGTTCTGGGTATGGCTAGGTTTAGCATTTATTCACCTCTACATTTCTAACTTGTGACGGATTATATATTCGATGCAGCCGCACCTCTACCTAACCCATCAGAGGGCAGGGGGGAGCAAAAATTCTTTGCCGAATTCAATGAGTCCTGCACCACGCGAGGGCTCTCTAAGGACAAGACTTTTTCTAGAACAGGCAAAAAAGGTTATCGGGGCCACCACCACCGTGCCTTCTCTTAGCTCGCCATTTTTTTTATTTATTATTTATTTATTTACAGTATTATTATTTACTTAAAATATTTGCTAGTAGCACCCAAATTAAGCTATTCTTGTATCTTGGGCTGCCACAATATGGCATGGCCATGGCTTAACACTTCTATTCACTAAGAGTTTAGGCACTCAAAATTGAAAAGGCCTACGTAGCTGTATACAACGATGGTCGAAACATTTAATCTTTTTTTTTGTTTAAGGCTTAATACAGGATAAGTTATAATAGATAGATAGCGGAGATAGAATATAATAGATAGCAGGGTTTATTGCAAACATAGAATGTTATTGGTAGATAGAATTTTACCTATTATTTATAAAACAATGTTTGTTCGTATTATATGCGTTGCCAGAGTATGCTTCAGGTTAACTTATAGGTGGCGCACATGTCATCCATACTAAACTCGGACTTAACGTTATGCTATTATGTTCTTGACGATGTTAAAACGGTCAAATCAATCACTGAACTATGTAGTTAACTAGGGTTGCATTCTCGATGCTACAGAAATTAATATCCGCATTCTGTGTTAAAGTTTTATTTAAAATATGATACTTATAAATAGCATGCTATATATGAAGCCTTGTGCCGGGTTACTCTACATACAAATAGTGAAAACATTTCTCACTAAACGATTTCTTTAACGTAAACAGACCTATTATTAGAAAAACATTGATATTTTCATTGCATTTCCGCCTATCCCTTTGAACATGTTTGTGTTCTAGTTTTAATACTCAGTTCTAACTTGTTTTCATTGTTCATTATCAATTATTTAGTATCCTAACAAAGATAATTATTGCAGATAAGTATAAAATGATAGATTTAAAAATAAGAAAAGAAATAATTGCTTGTTGCATATCTAATTGAAAAAGAATCGATCGAACGCCATTACACGGTTTATTCTTTTGTGATTGAATAATTAATTTTGCTATTATTAGTCACGAGACTTCGTGAGCAAGTCTTTTTAAAGTACAAATATATTCTCATGGGCTAGAGAAATACTATTCAGAAATAGCATTGATAAAAATAGCTTAGTAATTATTTAACCTTAATCCATTTATAATAGCGGTTAACTGCATCTCAATTCTTAACAAATGAAATTCCAAAAGTTTAATTTGTTGTGCAACGCCTTAAATAAAAAAAAAACTATTTTGCCGAAACTGATTCAATACATTTCCCATGGATAAGACTTCGAGGATATCATCAGTCACACATCTGTATCATATTAAATGTATACTTATCCATTGGTTTACTTCAGGTAATACGTCATTCACGCTTCTTCGCATAATTTCAAACAAATACATCATGCAAGAGTTACTTACACGTGATACAAGTTAAACTTTAAAGATTTGTTGTATTCCTTATCTATTGGAAAAACACGTTTTATGTTTATTTTACCTTTAATATGCCCTATAAATTAATAGATATCAATGTTAATGACATGGATAATCTAATCCATTTTCCGTCACTTAATTAGATAGGATATAATATCAGTTAAATGTTATTGAATTTAAATGTAATCTGATAAACAAATGCTTTGTTAATACTTGATTTACTCACATGAATACTCTCGTGTTTTACGTTAACTATTTAAAAAGGGATAATATTAGGTTGATTTGGGCGCCCAGCAAATATATTTTTTTTACTTTAACAAACAGTACAATTATTCATAACTTTTCTTACGGTTCCGTCCGCGTATCATTTAAAAACTCACAAATGTTACAAATGTTGAAATGATGCAGAGTAGGGGCTTTTTGTGTAGGTACCAAATTTAGTCCAAATCCACCCAAAGGATTTTTTCCAGGGTCAAATTGAAAAAACTAAATCATTTATAATTAAAAAGATCCATTGATATAATCTACGAACATCAAAATCTGTAGGTAATCTAATTTATTTAAGTATGAACATTTTGTTAGTCATAATTTGGAAGTAAAGCGTGTGAGTAAGTGAATATTTCTACTGAAAAATATTAATCGCCAAATTAGTTGAAGAATTAGTCAAAGACATTAATGTTTAATGATATTATTCAGTAATCAATAAAATATATAATATGCTTTTATTGGGTTATAATCTTAATAAATTATATTGTTTAATGATATTGTTTTATATATAATAATAAGTTCTATTTATCTTGATTTTGACAATTTTTTTTTAAAAAGTCTCTTTGGCAAAGCCTTAAAAAATCTTATTTAAGTAAATGCGACAAAAATGAATTATTTTTTTCTTTATTCTTAGACTATAATAGCTTTGTAAGTTGTACTTATTTAGGAAAAGAATATTCACCAAATGTCCGAGGCTTTCAGTTTAGTTTTTCCAGTACTTACTATTGTAAAGTAAGCAGTAAGCCGAAATAGTTATTTAAGTAACAAAAATAAGGTTTTATTTATAGATTTAACTGTCGTTTATGCAAAATAATAATATATTAATTCACAGTATAAAATAGAAAAGTAAAATTAATTTTAAGCATCATTTTTATGTTGGTAAATTATGATCCAATAACAAGTCAAGGTACAAAACACAATCACTAAAATCATTAATTTTTAATTTAAACATATTTTTAATTACTGAAATATATTTCAATGAAACTTTTAGTATGTATTTAGTAGTAAAGATTTGCGTATGTATTTAATTTGGAACGTTATTAAAATGCCAAAAAATTAATTAATTAAAAAACCTCACCATTTTGTCCACAATATCACACTTGCAATGTGTTTAGGTGTATTGTGTTCAGAAATCGATCGCACCACCGCCAAACAGTTCCTCCAACAAGTAACGCACAGTTACACTACCGCAAGTGAGACGTCCGTCGTATCTTCGCTTGTTTTATACAAATACCGTATCATTTACACTCGCTGTCCTCGTCGTATAATTTATTTTGTAATCTATAAACCCACGTGATCTCAAAATTGCTTAAATTAATATATTAAGCTCCTAATTTCTTTATAATCTAAAATTTGTAAAATTGTCTAGCTTTTTACCTCTACGACAAACTCCATATCTAAAAATGGAGTAGAGCTCAAGCTGTAAATGATACCAAACAATAAAGCATTTCAGAGGTTTGAATGATATTTAAGAATAGTTTATAAAGTATTCTTACTATGAATACTTTATGTATTAGTATATTATTTTTCATCTTATGTCTACTTTTAATTTATTTATACTTCATTAACATTTTGTATATATCGTTTTATTTATATCTGCTGTTGTATTTGCTCGCCGCAACAGATTTTTTTAATGCACCTACCTTGTTTATCTCTGCTCCACCCTAAGGTTGACTGGGAAAGAATGCACACAGCATTAAGTCCGCCTATGTACAATATTTTTTTTTTGTATATGAAGTGCAATTAATAAATGAATAGTTATACTATATATTTTTTAAAGCCCCTTTTAAAATTTTAGTAATTGTTTTTTTATGTAGGTATTAAAAAAGTCCTACTTATATTATAAATGCGTAAGTTTATAAGGATGGATGTATGTTTGTTCCTCTTTCACGAAAAAACTACTGAACGGATTTTAATGAAACTTTACGGTAATATTGGTTATACATTAGAATAACACATAGGCTAATATAGGCTGTAATTTGGTCATAATATAACGATACATATCAAGATGGAAAAATCTCGGAAAACTCACTTACGCGGGCGAAGCCGCGAGCAGAAGCTAGTATAAGAAAATTTATGTATAACATTCTTATTACGAATTACATATTTATGATATTTTTAATGCGTATGTTATTTTTGTACCTCTGTATCACTTTCACAAGTTATATGTCTATAAGTTCCGAAGGAGAGTATAAACTCTGCGATCTATTAAGTAGAAATTTGAATTCGAATACTGCATATTATATGTATTTAGATAGTGTTTTCTACAAATGTATCAGCATACCTTTAAGCGTGAGCACAATATAATATTTCATATTCATTTAACTATATGTTACCCACTGTTCATTTGAATAGTTGAGGTTTAAGAATTTCTAGTCATACACTGTATGATTTGTAATTTCCTATTAAAATATGTAAGTATTGGTTTTTGGCTTCTCTCATTGGAAGACTTTTTTATCCATCGGATTCTTTTTTTCAGTATAATAAAAGTGAAATGTCATAAAATTCCAGTTTCAATACAATCATAAAACAGAATTTTGTGAATTGTGTTGTAAAGATGAACATGTCGAATAAATGTATTTCTGCTCGCATTGCCATGTGGACTCGGGTGATAACATGTCTACAAAGTTTATGGAAGAAATGTTTAAGTACAGTTTTTGTGACACTGAGCTATTAAAAATTTGTTTTTATAACCTAAGTAAATGAAAGTATTACTCAAAATTAAAAAACATACGTAACAAAATATTTCTTTTTTAAATGGTCAATAACCAGAAACTGGAAGATAAGGTAAATGGAAATCAGATTTAAACGTACATAACTACGTATGCTATGATACGATTAGTTAGGTACCTGTTCCGTAATATAATGACATTATATTTCGAATCGATTTTGTATGTGAAAATTAATGTTATCTGCAACATATTATGAGATTAATTTAATATTAATTGAAACGTATTTCAATTATGAAGAAACGTCTGTAGAAAGAAAATATTTAATAAAATTGGATTATTTCAAAGGTAAAGGTAAGTATTTAGTTATAATTTTTATTCCTAGTAAGAAATTACACATAAAAACAGTTTTCAAACAATTGGCAGCGCATAAGCACGTTCGTCACCTAAAGACTCTCAAGTGTCACTAATTTTCCAAGAGATGGGAAAACGCCTTAGGTATATGATTCCGAAAAAGCACTAAAGTGTTGTTTTCCCACAATGTTTTGTTAAATTCGGTTATCAAGCCTGGAACACTCGCACCGTGGAAGTGTAGACGATGAGTTCTCGGTGTCAGATTGCTCAAAGGTTCGGCCTTGCACCAATGTAGAGCGAACGAGCGATTCATCCCTTGCCGAAGAAGGGTGTGATAACGAATAAAAGTTACTACTTAATGTCTCAGCGCGTTACCAGATCGTATGCTTAACCGACGGAGACTAAAGTTATTTTTAATATGTTTTTTGATTTTGGTCTAGTATTAGCCGCAATTACCCACGATGTCAGAGAAATCGTGAATATTAAGTTAAAGGTACTAAGAAATTGAATTAGAAGGCATTGTTAATCTTCTGGAAATATATAGAAAGGTATAAAACAGTCAAGCTAGACACAACTTCAGTTCGGCAATCTAGGGACGATGATAGCAACGTGGCGACGTTGACCAGGATAAAACTGTTTCCGGGTGTCTCTACAGATTACTGTTTACTAATTACATACAGCAAGGCGCCTAAATACAACATCATACTTCATCGAATCGATATTAATTGTTAATACGTTATCATTAAAAAGCACGCGATACTTCGGTGATTATTCAATTTGATCGATTGGATAGGAAATACAAATGCATTAAACGAAACATTTCGGTGATCATATGTCACGTGTGTAAATTAAAACTGCAATGCACGTTTAAAGGATTAAATTGTTATATTCATTATAATAAACACTTGGTATAACATACAGATACAAACGTAATCGGCAAACCGACATACTTACACAAATTGTGTGTGTGCAATTAACTACCATACAAAAGCTTTGAAGTAGTTTTAGAAAACAGGTTTACATGATATTCATCCAAAGCTTGACGACGTATAGTATTCATTGTTACAATTACAGACTAAAGTTCCCATCCAAATCATCATTTAATATTTTTGTGTTTAGCTATAACTAACTGTAACAGTGATGGAGATTAATAAGACCAAATGCATAGAAGACTCCGTGGTTGTTGATCTAGCTCTAGTAATCGTTAGTACTGGAGGCCCCAATGGTTCAACACTTTGAAGCAACAACGTGTCCATTGCTGCATAGGCTTCGTGCACCACGCGCTGAAAAAAAAACTATATATTATAAATCTTATCGTATGTCTACTGAATTATACATTAGGGCTTAGATACATGTAAAGTCCGCTGTGATTAATTATTGATAACATTGACAAAGTATATTTTTAATGATTTTATCGACGTAATTAGATGTAGGTACTTATATCTAATTACTGAATTTAATATAATCATCTCCGGATTTAAAATCTCAGTGAAAACGTTTGGGAGCGTGTTTGAAAGGAAGTAGTTCAATGTGCTGATGTTCATCTTGCAACACTGCTATTTAGACTTGAATAATTTTTACAATAAAATCAAGGAATTCCCAATCACAATTAAAATTATTACAATCCTGACCGAGAATTAAATATTAACTAAATTTTGTTATTTTATTATCTTTGGAATGCGGCCGAAAAAATATATAATAATAAAGAAAGTTTACAGAGATGATCAATCACATTTATAAACCGCTCACTGGATATAGATAAAATTTGGCTCACAATAGGGCCACGGTTTGAATTGCTATATAATTTAGGTACTTACTAACCATTTGCAAATAATCATATTATGTATTCTTACCCTGAGCAAAGAATTACGTGCTCGGGGCATTGAGCAAAAACAAGTATTTATAATTAAATAAAAACCCAATAAGTACTTATAAGTAAATGAAATAGAAATACTTAACCTCAAGTATAGATTATTGTAATATAAATGCATCTTACCTCGGTGATAAGTTTGGAGTTGTAGGCGTCAGTAGGTCGAAACATCATAATAGTGTAGGTGTTGTCGATGCCTAAGTGTCCGTCGACCCAATCCTCTATACCTCCCGCGTAGAGTGCTGGAGAAAATAAAAGTACCTGTCGTTAAGATTCACATTTTCAAACAAATAAATTTCTTTTACATCATTTACCTTAATCTTAATAAAAACAAGGAAAATACGCTAAAATAAATTCAACTAATTCATGATAAACCCTACGCTGTCAGTACTCATACTATGAGCTTCAGAGATATCGTTATCCTCGCTACTTATTTCTTTTATGCTTTATTTTCCTGTAGTTTATTATATGTCGGCTAGTCGACATATCTTCTAATTGCCTACAGGTCTAATTGCTGACTATAACTAAAGTCGCCTAGACAGTCTTTCCACACTAATCTCTGTCTATCTATCGTCCCGTCTCTAGCTTCAACATAAAAGTAAACATTAAATTTGGGCAATGTGAATTACACAAATTAGTCCCATCAAGAAGGTTAGCACGTTGCAACCTTCTTGTGCCATCACAGAGATGCAAAGGGTATATGTTGCAGATCTCTACTTGTTTTGTGAAGGTGAGCTTATTCAAATCCTTCATATTGCACGTATAGACATATTTTGTGAGTGGATATATTATTACGAATGCTCTAGTCACAAATCTCCTCACTTACGTAGAAACTCTGAAGTCTGTCCTGCGACATACGACCGTCCACTGATGCTGTA
The DNA here is from genome assembly GCF_014839805.1 of Manduca sexta. Classification (NCBI taxonomy): domain Eukaryota; kingdom Metazoa; phylum Arthropoda; class Insecta; order Lepidoptera; family Sphingidae; genus Manduca; species Manduca sexta. The sequence goes on along the minus strand of NW_023595374.1, from coordinate 303,532 downwards.
AGCGGCTGCCGCGGCGCTCGACGCACGTTGTCTCTAAATAATAAAATATTTCTTCAAATAATTTAGTAAGTACCTTACAAAGATAATAAATATTTAGAGCAGTGCAGTCTTCTGTTGATGATTATCCCACGTCACAGACTTATAATTGTTCTATCGTGGCAAGGTTGAGTTTTAAACGAATTATTACTCTAATTCTATTATGTATATAAATGACAATGTTTGTTTCAATGTTTGTTAGAAGTAAACGGGGTCACCTCTGAACGGGTTTGTATGAAATTTAACACATTAATAAACTATATCCTGGATTAACATATTATTTCAGTGTATTTTTTCCTGGTGACTTGCTCCTGTGCGAAATATTTGTATTTTTAAAACACGCATTACGCCTTTAGCGCCGAAGGGATATCACAGCCCTAAGAGCAGTGGTCACTGGTCATACCGCGCCCATAATCTAAAAGACCTAGAGCAAGAAATAACAACTCAGATTGGGCCTACGTGTCGTTGCAATTTCGATTTTGGAATCTATGATATTGCAATGCAAATCTCTCACACATTAGGTTAACTAATTTAATAGCGGATTACAATTAATTAACTTACGTAAACGTGGTCAAAAGCTCGTTTTTTCCTTGTGTGCGAATATGGATACATCACGCCCTGTGCAACGATTATCATATCAGCTTAAGAACTTCAGGAATGAATTGAACAAAAGAAAAATATATGTACTACTTATTTTCATACAGGAGCAACTATGCATTTGATGAAAAATTAAATTGACATAATCATTCACAAAGTTCCACGATACATGATCAATACTTCGAGACTAGCAATTTGAAAATTATCGTACACTGTGTGAAATCCATCCGCTTGGTCGTGGATTCTACACCATATTACAATATTCCTAAGTTTAACGGCACTCTATACGTAGCTTTGCTGAGAAACGTTAGTTTCTGAGTTCTACTATACTGAATTGTTAAGTCGTTATCACCGAAGTTTGACTTTGCTTAGCAGTTTGAAGAAAGAAGCGCAAATCAGTATGTGTAAATATTTTTTAAACCCTATAAAATCTATGTAAATTTGTAAATCGGTGCTTATAATATATTGTAATATTATTATCACCTGTCAGAAGTACACTACTATGGAAAGTGGAATGGCGAACCAGTTGATTAAAAAGTCTATTGTAAAAAGATTAGTTGTAAATACATGATCAGATTCGATAAATATTGATAACCGGGGAACTGGTTCACTCCTGTTTAATATGACATGGCGTTATTTTTAATTTTGTACTTACTACTGTACTGCACTTTAAGTTGCTAATTTCGAGAATTAAGCTTTTCAATTCCTTCATTATTATTCCATTGTATTGCTACAGTCCCCAAATCATGTCCAACTATATAGAGCAGTAAAATGTACCAGAACATCTCCTTCTTTAAATGCAATGAAAGTATAGAGCGGGGTACGCTGTTCATGCAGGAATTGTGTGAGAGCTCTCGTCTCGGCCTCGCTGAGTTGCCTGGTGCCCGCGTACAATGCACCGCAAGGGTGCTCTGCGCGTAACTCCTCCGCTGGCCACCAAAATAAAAATATTTTGTCGTATATTTATTATCTGTCTATTTGTCCGCAAATTCCTTTTTAACTACGCAACATATTAGATGCAGTTATCACTGTCATTTAGAGATTTTTTTCCAGATGGTTTTCATGAAAGGTAACGAAACTGTTAATGGCCCACTTAATTTTAAAATCTTTATAAAATATTAAGAAAAGCCTTGCATTCAATAGCAAAATATCACTACATATAAAATTTATTAAAAATGTATTATTGAAGATCTGAAGAAGAAATTGTAGGCCCTGTTACGAGCCGGGCTTTCTTCTGTCACACTGCTGTTATCCGATGCAAGTAGCAAACGCGACTAAGGCGCGATAGTAGTGACACGCGATAGTAGTACAGAAGCGTGTTTACGAAACACGCAGCAGCATTGCTACAAAAATCACCGTGGGCAAACCTTGATTCTGAATAAACCTTAGGGGATAGACATAATATTTCACCGCTGACATTTCTGCAGGCTTTTGTTATAGCTCTTATGCCAGCTACACATGTTGGTAGAGGTTAGGCCAACGCAAATTGGTACGAGGCAAGTGCTGTGTCCAGATGTTTGGGAAGTTAGAAAAACCAATGCAAGCGGCCAATATAGACGAGTTTTGTGAGACTGTCCACACGTTCTGCGTTGTCAATTTTTATTATTTAAGTGAGATAAACGATCACGAGCGATTGAATGTTGTGACAAGCGCCGCTAAATGAGTTCTACACACATTGGCGCTTGTCTCATCTCGGCCAACTAGGCAATCGACACCAACCAATATCAATACAATTTTCTATCCACACTTAATATTTGCCTTAATTCGGGAGGGCTCCGCCGATATCTGTAGCCAGCATTAAGATATAGCCAGCGACGACCACGTAAAACTTCCACAGTGGCATAGTTTTGTTGCTTAATATCGATTACCGCTCTGAAGTAATGTATTGGCATCTCGGTTTAGAAAAAAGTAATATGGGATTTTTCTGCTCAGTGTCATCCCGGAGTAATTTCTTGCCCGATATAGCGATAAAGTTACACCCTATCACGTCGTAGAACGGAAGAAACAAGGTAAAACTGGGTAAAAAGGCGTACAAAGTACGTGTATGTTTTTCCATTACAAAGAATTTAATTTTCTTTATTATACAAATCTTTATACTGAAAGAAAAACTCTTCCTGAAAAAACTCTAAATGACAGTAAAACCATTTACAAGAAAGAATACGAGACACAGAGGCGGGCAGATCTGTTGTTTTACGATACTTGGTACAGTTTTCGTAACGAAAAATTTATCATCACCAAAGTAATCTAAATTTATCGAAAACCAAGGGACACATCATTTAAATTGCATCCTTGCTAGGGTGGGCCGCTAATTTAGGTATAAACCTTTCGTATAATTGTTAAGAACATGAATAAAATCTTAGAATTATCCGCGTTCTACGAATATTGCAATTGAAACAATTAATAACAACTAGTTTAGTATAACCCATCTACGTCTCAAAATATTTTGTATTCAATACCTGGAATCCATTGATATTCGAAATTCCTGTCGAGATTTACACCATAACAGTGTTGTACGGTGCATCTTAGGCCGTAGGCTTCGCATGCATAGCATGACTCACGACCTTTGCATACGTCCCACGTTTGACGCAAGTTTTTGGTCCATCCACGTTTCTATAATTATCAACATATGTATCTCTATCTAAAAATCGTATTACAAATCCTCATCATGATACATCGGTTATACATACTTGTGAGAAAGTCATGGAATAATCGTATCCATCCGGGTTAAAGACCGGAATAATCCAAAATCTGTATCTTTTAAGTAAATCAGCATGAGCATCAGTCCGTTCTATTAATTGATACAGGACATACATAGCTGCTGCTACAGCATGATGGTCTCTACCTTGTATACCTAAAATAAGCTTATTGGATTTATAAACATGTCATCATACGTATCATATTGCTATAAATTTATTGTTTATAAGAGTTCTTTACCTGCGACAATCATTACAGTTTGCTTTGCCGTCACTATTTGGCCACTACTAGGATCGTCAACCATCATCATATAAATAGGGTTTTCCATAACAGTATAATTTCCACTCGTTATATCCGTCCATTTAGCAATTGGACTTTCCTCTGCCCACTGTCTCATTTGAACAACTATCTATGCAGAAATTGTATAAAATTTTATTTTAAGATGATTATTACAATTTTATATCATTTATAAATTGAAATTTGTACCTCAGGCAAGGTGCGCGGAGAATTAAAACTGAGTTGTCTTAGTTTTATGACACTGCATATCGAGCTTTTTTTTGCTTTTTCCTTTTCCTTTACAGCCACAGTTGTATGTAAAGTTGTTATAGTCGCTTTTATAAAATGTGTCTCTGACTCTGTTGTTTTAATTTCGTCATCTTCTTCTTTTTCCTGATCATCGTTCGGTAATATATTTTCAGGCGGAGTAATATTTTGAAATTTAGTAGTTTCACTAAGTAATTCGTTTGATTCCATTTCTGTTGAATCGTTGTGCAATTTGATTTTATCTTCATAATTATCACTGGCATCGATATCATCTTTTTTGCTCGGACTTTCGTTATCTTCATCATTATAAAACATCATGCTATAGGCAGTATCTATATCTTTCTCTTTGATTTTGTTAAAAATACTTTCATCATCATCAGATTTTGATGTCCTAGTGGTGTGCCAAACTATTTCACTGGTACTACTGTATTCTAAATCAGTATAAGATGATTCTTTGGCAATATTTTGTTGAATGGATGTATGTTTTGGTAAATATGCAATTTCTGTTGTATATTCATTGTCAATTGAGTGGGTATTTTGAAAATCCGACTCTGTTCTGGTTGGCACATTCATATCACGAAACGATGTTGTCCGTGAAAGTGGCAAAAATGCTTTACGAGGATTCTTAAAAAATATATTAATAATATTACATTAGCAATAAATTAAATCTTATCTTAATGTTTATCTTACTAATATTATGAATGCGAGAAAGAAAGAATATAGATGAAATTTGGTACACATATAAACCAGAATCCTGAATTAACAAATAGATTAGTTTTTATCTTGGTAACTTTTCCCTTTGGAAATATTTTTTATCTGATTTTTAAATAGGTGGTGCTGGCGTCGTACAGATGGCGCTATGAATCGGTAAACTAATTAAGGCACTTTTGTAGTGGGAAACGTTTTTAAAACGGGCGAAGCCAAGAGCAACTCCCTAGTATGGTTATAAAGTATTTATTAATTATAAATTACGTACATAAGGGCGCTGCGTAGGAGGTGTTAGTGGAGTGACTGTGGTTCTTGGAGTAAAGGCAACCGGAATTATAGGGGCATATTGCCTAGCTGACAATAAGGGTGTCCGTGCGAGAAACTGTGGACTAGCTGGTGGGCTATCATCACGGAGCGAATGTCGAGCCATAGGAAGCCCTATGAATAAAATTTTCATTTAGTAAAAGCATATAAAACTGTAGAACCGAAATGCGGTATTTTGTTACCTCGCAATGGCAGAGACGATATTTTATCAGCGGATTTAGACAGTGGAGCCGGCGCTAGGTACATATCTCCGTCAACGTGAGATATAGCGACTGTTGTAGGAGGTACAAATCGAGTGTAATCCCGCATTGGATCAGACTGTGTCGTTAAAGATGTTGGTGGTGGAACCATGGCTCCGCCTACAATTATCTTTTCCCCACCTTTTGTTATAGGCTGGATATTAACAGCAATGATTTGTTTGATCGTTGATGTTGTTAGTTCTTCATCTAAAACTTTTACTAAGAATTCTGGCGTACTTTCTTGATCTGCCCGCCATCTTGTATATTCAGTGTGCGCTCTTTTCTGACGTAAAACTACAAATACATATTATTAACAAACACATACATCTTAGTTTATATTCAGTAATTTATAGACTTCACTTTGTATTATTTTATATGTACTTACATGTTATAGGGCACACTGGGTATGAGTCATAGTCTGATATGTTATACTTTATATTGCATAATACGAATTGTATAAATCCTGTTGCTATCAAAAATATTAAAGTTTTCATATTAAGAAAAATTTGATTAATTCTGATGACATTGTTTCCTTTGACAAACGACTGAACGACGTAATATGTTAGAAAAGAGAATTGTGGCCAGGAGATAGCCCAAAGAGCATAATACATACTACGGAAAAGATTGAATTTTATACAATGATTGCAAGTATGCATGGGCGTAGCAAGCTTTCAAACTGGCAAATCGTAAATATCACATTAGGTACTCTCAATAATTCTATACTGCAATTGTGTTGAATCCACGGGCGTGGCAGCTGCCCTCTCTAGCCTCCCTTCGGATACCCCCATAATTGTATGTAAGACAAATTATAGCTATATACTATTCAGAAAAGTAATAACTTAAATTTAGATTTATTATGTACTACGTACAAAACCTCCATGTGTTTAATACTTTGTAATATTATAAAGAGAAAATATTTGTGAGTTCGTTTGTAGGTTTATAGATGTTAACCTTTTGAACTTCGGAATTGATTTTGTAAATTCATTCGCTTAAAGGAAGCAACATTACTTCTGAGTGCTATATATAGGCTTCGTTTTATCCCGGGACGATATTTATCCGAGGAACATATTTTGTCACGGGCGGAGCAGGGGGCAAATGCTATCTAATATTATTCTCTTAGTTGCAATTATATAAAGAAAAAGCATGTAACTTAAGGACTGTCAAAAAAGAGTCGATGAAGATACTAACTAGGGCACCCACTTTTCCCAAGTATGTTCCGTCCCATGATGTGATAGGGGCGAGCCTATCGCCATATCGGGCACAAATTCCAGACTCCGGGCTGATACTGAACAGAAAAACCCAAATATCACTTTGCCCGACCCGGGATTCGAACCCAGGACCTCAGAGCGCTATTGTACCGGACATGCAATACAACTACGCCACCGAGGCAGTCATCGATGAAGATGATATATAAATATATATAAATTGATTGGAGTTTTTCAATAATGTGGCAAATTTGGTATTTGACTTATGATTTGAGGACTATTAATATTATCAAAAACAATTAAATGATTATAACTTATTAGACTGGTACCAGTAACCAGTAAGTTAATAAAAAAAAAGCATTTTACTAACGTACATAAAAAATATCACCAAAAACTACATACCCATCCATAATAAGTATTATGCTGTTTGACTCTGAGGTTTGACTTTAAAATTATCTTTGGCTTACTCTATGAAAAATAATTTATGGTTTAGGTGTTGTGAATTTAACTATTCTCAATTGAATTTAAACAATTTTTTAAAGTAATGCTTTTACAACTAAAGATTTCTTTCATTATTATTCTTTATTTTTTTGGAGCTCTTTTTATGGTTTTATTTCCACCAAGAAATTACGAGCAGTAAGTGATCCTCCGCCAATTTTTTTTATAACTTATTGATATTTAAAGGTGGATTATTGAATGTTAAAGGCTATTTCGCGTAGTCTTGTATTCGGACATCCTCAACCACTTAAAACTAGGCCTTATGATCTTTTTATGGTGTAGATCTGGTGCAAAGATGAGGACTATAAGAAGTGCTGAAAGTGAATTTAGTTTCACACAATACGCTGATCACACATTTGTATTAGCTACAGCAGAACGTTTTGCAAAAGACAACCCAGAAGTAGTCCACACAGTGGGTCTTGCACCGTCAACTGCTGAAAATCGATCTATAATAGCTATTGAATTACGAAGTGATAAAAACAGTAGAAAACCTGGCATACTTATCATTGGAGGTAATGAAACAGATGTTGATCTGAATTGTATTTCATGAAACAGTGTACAGAATTGTTTTCTTCACAGCATTGAATGGGATGGTTTGGGGTGCCCCAAATGCAGTTCTTGAGCTAGCAGATAAGCTGCTGTATGATTCAAATTATCAAACCCCGTTTTTCAATGACTACGATTGGTAAATATTTAATTTTACATTTCCCTTAAAAAATATGGACGATTGAAATGTACTTATTAAATAATCAGTAACACTTCACTAAAATAGGATGATTATACTTACTAACCACAAGTGAGGTAGTCGGCCGGTCGTAAAAATTAGGTTTGCGAAAGCACGAGATACAAGGTATATCAAGGCAACCGGTATTTATTCGGATGGTAAATAAAAATAAGTGTACCGTTGGCGCTAACCTTGGCACTACGGTGGGATAACACTTGTCTGTCCATGAGAAAAAAACCTAACAATTGAGTCAAGACAAGTAGGTATACCTTTTGATTCATTGTAAGCATAAACAACTATTTCTTAGAATTTTATATTTGTTATGAATTAAACGAGGAAGTTAAATACTTACAGAAGCCTACGTACCGATAGCACGCGAAATTGATTACTATCCGATATCTACAATTATATTAATCATATTTAATGCGTAGAAATAAGTAAAACATTAAGTTGACAATGATCAACAATTTTTTGTCGTAAACTTGATAGATTATTATCTCTTAAAACATTATTAAATTGATTATCTTTAGATGGAATGTTTATTTATTATAAATAATATTATGATTATCTTCTACAAGGTACTTGATACCGATGGGAAATCCTGATGGCATACATTTCACTCAAAGTGTTCGCTCACTCGCGCCCTTGGATCAAACACAGTGGTCACGTAAGGTATCGGCTAGGATTAATTCGAGACCGACGGAGTGGCACAAAAACGTTGATAAGATTTCGCTACAGGACACGTGTTTTGGGACGAATGTGAATCGTAACTTTGCTTATCACTGGCAAGGTAAGTCGCATTATACCTTGGTTACTTACCTACGTGCTTCGATGCTACGACAGGTACATATAATCAAATTAAATTATGATTGGTCTTGGGCCCTTACGATTAAAAATATTTCAGGTCATGAGCAGGTCATTAATTAGTCTTTCGATATAGACTTTGCGATGTGTGTCCACCGAATCTGGTTACTAGCGTCTCACGAACATTTAACAATGGAGCTTTGTATGTCAATTTTGATAAGATTCTCTGCCGCTTTTACCTTCAAGCAATAAAACGGTCCAAAGAATTATATATATTCACTAAAATCATATTTACAGTCACAGTCAAAGCACCACCAGCGCATTTCTTTTTCATCCGTCCTATAAGACTTTTTATGAGACTTCTGTTGTAAAACTTCTTTCTATTTGGACTTTCGTGTTTTTGTGATGTTTCGTTTCTTTGAAATTTTATAAGGTTCACACACCCTCCATTTGATTTATAACTTTAACAAATAATATTATGGCTTATACTCGGGCTATGCGTGTGTGATAATTTATTTTACAAATCAATTACTGTTTTTTTTTTTTCACAATTTGGATGAAGATCATAATACTGTTTTACATTATTGTACAATTTAATTTCATTTATTTGATATTTATGTACTTAGCGACAATAGCCTAGTTGCAACAGACTATCGGACAAAAGATGTACAAGTTTAAAACCCATGGCAATTAAATAAATATCTAATAAATTTCGTAACTATTTGTTTATGTCTTCTAAGCTCACATTATACACATTTGGAACATTTACTTTTCGTATCTAAATATAATGAATTTAGGATACAAGTTATAAGACGTATAATATACAATAAAATATACCCATTTTTATCCGAATATAATACAATAAGTATAACATACGATAGGTATTTATTTTTAACTAAATTTCGGTGAACACACACTTACAATGTTTTTCAACCATTATCAACCGCCGTCAAAAATCGTAATAACCATATCTTCAAAAGTATCATTAATTCACTGATTATTTTAAATCCATTAAAACACGCATAATTTGAACTATAAATAGTGAACAAATCAAATAGCTTTAAAATCAAGCTAATAGTATTAAAAAATATATTAAAATGGCTCTCTTGTTAAGTTGATTTTTTAAATATAGAAAAGTTTAAAATTATATTAATATTTTATATATTTGTGAGCATAATTCTAAAACAGTAACTCTTGCAGATGATGTACGTAAAACACCGGAACATTGCTCGCAAAGTTATCCCGGGGATAAACCTTTTTCATCAGCGGAAGCACAAGCCATACGTGCTTATGTCGACCGTCTCGGGGACGTCATACACTTGACCATACATTTGCATGCCAGTTTCGTTCCAAAAAAGGTTAGGGATATGTACCAGTATTCACAACGGCTACAGTACGCAAGTCACAGACGAAAGTGAAACAAGGCCAAGCTGCGTTTTATTAAAATACTAGCTTTTGCCCGCGGCTCCGTCCGCGTTATAAAGTTTTTCGGGCTAAAGTTTTCCATTATAAAAGTCACGCTATATATTTTCCCTATGTTCTTCCTAGGGTCTCAAACTGTCTCCATTCCAAATTTCATCTTAATATGTTGAGTAGTTTTTGAGTTTAACACGTTCAGGCAGACAGATGCAGCGGGGGACTTTGTTTTATAATATAATTTTGTAGAACTTTTTAAGAGGAACAATCCCGTCATACATCATTGTTACATAACTTTAACCGTTTACGCAGCGCACGCAACGGACGCTCTCAAAACATATTAGTTTTTTTATTTTCCCCGTTTTTGCAACATGTTTCATTACTGCTCGGCTCCTATTGGTCATAGCGTGATGATATGTAGCCTATAGCATTCCACGAACAAAGGACTATCCGACACACACACACACACACACACACACACAACATCACGCATTTTATCCCCGAAGGGGTATGCAAAGGCGCAACCATGGCACCCACTTTTCGCCAAGTGTGTTCCGTCCCATGATGTGATAGGGGGCGAGCCTATCGCCATATCGGGCACAAATTCCAGACTCCGGGCTGATACTGAGCAGAAAAACCCAAATATCACTTTGCCCGACCCGGGATTCGAACCCAGGACCTCAGAGCGCTGCCGTACCGCGCATGCAGTACAACTACGCCAACGAGGCTATCCGACACAAAAAGATTTTTTCATTTCAAACCGGTAGTTCCTGAGATTAGCCGTTATTGCTCCGCTCTTATTGGTCATAGCGTGATGATATATAGCCTATAGCACTCCACGAACAAAGGGCTATCCAACACAAAAATTAACTGAGCAGAGAGTAGCTGAAGAATGAGTAGCTGTCAAACAATATATCACGCACCGGCGCCATCTACTTAAAATGAAACGTACTTATTTTCGTGAGGGATACTCACACACCACGTACTGGCGCCGTTGTAGTACATACTATGAGTCAGAGATGGCGCTGTATGTGAAAAATGATTTTCCCTGTTTCCTGCTTTACTCTTGAAATTTTTCCTGAATTTTCTTTGCTATAAACCTCACGGAGCTCGGGACCTTTCCAACGAATGCAAAACCGTGGAAATCGGTTCGTGCGTTCTGGAGTTATAGCGTCAGGAAGGAAAACCCGACTTATTTTTATATTATAGATGATATTTTCTTGATTTTTAGGAGTTCATTTTATATCCATGGCGGTACTCCCTGCGACAACCGAGCAACTATCGATCTTTGCAAGAAATAGGGGAGTATGCCGCTAGACAAGCGCGTTTGCCGGATGGTCGGCTCTATGAGGTAAAACTGCATTCGATTAATCCTATCTGGCAAAAATTCACTCCAATGTTGGGCAGTCATGATAGAGGTATCCTCACTTTAAGCACGTAGCTTAAGGGATTTCCCTTAGTTTTAAGTTTTTAAGACCGCCCGCCTGCCTAATATAAACCACCTACATATAGTATCCAGTCTCGGGCAAACTGTGTTAAAAACTCAAACAAAATGTAGCCTTCCTATATTGGTGTAAGTAGAGGGTGGCCAGGGTGCCGTGGCCCTAAATAGCACATGTAAAAAAAGATAGTCATAGCTAAGGCTACAACTGAAATAAGAGACGCCAAATTTTCAGTCTACCCTGGACAGCAAAACACGTGCTACGCCACTGCTCACCTGGACATTAGAAAACTAGGACCTCCCGGGCCACCGCCTATATCCGGTGTCAGTAGATACAGGAATCAACAACAACGCATCTAATTAACCATTTTATTAATTACAACTTGTCCTATAAATCATTACTCTTTTGTTTTCTCTATTGCATAATAAGACATGCACGAGAGGGGAGCGGGTGGTATCACACCATAGCGTAGTTAGATAGATTACAAAATTAATAATGATTCTACGATTTTAATGCAACGAAAGTTTCGAAACCACTTTTACAACTACTCAGTAACTCCCAAGTACTCAAATGATTAAACATGAGAAACCGTAGCATTCATCAAATATATCGGTTTGGGCTATTAGTGGAGCACGCTATCATCAGCTCGTACTTTTTTTATGAATGACGAAAATCGCACAGTAACGGTTTATTGGAAATTAAGTACCTACGTCTGGAATAGATCCATTATTTCCTCATTCCTATTCCACAAAATTGCTCAAAGTACTTTGCGTAGTCATCAAAAATTTTATCCGCGCTCGCTTAGAAGAGTGAAGCAACGTAACAATCCGCATTAAGACTATTATTTTTAAGAAACAATTTTCTATACAGAAAATTTAACACGATAAGCAAATTTAAATCAAACCAAATCTTATTATTTTTTTTATAAAGTTTATAGAAAATTATTTATGGGACATGAAACTTTAACTTTTTCGGATTTTATCGCGGTTTTTTATATTTTAATATTCTCCCGACGTTTCGAAGACTGCAGCCTTGGTGGTCACGGGGGGACTGAGGTGTTGGTCATCCGCAGAGTCAAAGTTACAATATTTATCCGAAATATAGTTTAATTTTAATGTCTATCATTCGCGTAAACATAAGAAATAATTATTTATGGGACATCTGTTTAACTTTTTTTTAAGTAATGTATCTCTTTGCAGGTACATCAAGGCAGTAACAACATTCGTGTTGCAGGAACTTTGAGTGATTACATTTTGGGTGTAGTAGGGATCGAGTTAGTTTTCATTGTGAAGCCCTACCACGAACTGTTTCCTAACTACACGGACATTAATATTAGAGGTATCTAATTGTTTATTTGAAGAAAACGTGACAGCTCTATAAGGTACTTAACAAGGGTTTAGCTAAAAAGGAAACATAATATTATTTTATATTAGTGCGCGATAGTATATAGTAGATAGCATCATATTTGTTTTAGAATTGTATTTGACATTTCAATGATATAGATCAATGCTGTTTTTATACTTGTTCATTACCGATCAATGATTTTTGTATTTAACACTAATTCATCTACGAAAAAATCGGGATTAGTGCTGCGCCTAAGTAGGACAAGCCGATTGTGACTACAATATTATTATCATAAGAAACAAAATAGTTATTGGATAAACATAATCTTCGCCATTAGAGCTGTCACGGATAAGACTTGTAATTGCGCAGATACATTACTTTAGGCACTGTTGATAATTTTATTTACAACCTAAAATTTATAGTATTTAAATTTTAGAAGTACTATATACCTATTTGCATTTTTCACTTGAAATCTCCGTTTGTTGAGGTCAATTACCTTCTTGGTTTATTGTTGATTTCTGTTATAATGACTATAATTAGGGACCGGAATATATGCAATTTAAAAATCCTGAAAAATGCTTAAAATATGTCTGGAAAACCCCAAAACATGCAACATAAATGATTAATTATCAGTTTTTTACTTGAAATCAGCATTTTAGTATATTTATCTATGAAATAAATGAAAATTTATTATGATTTGCATCAGCTAGATATATCATTGACACCGAGATGGTATTAGGTATTATATGCAAAAATCACCGAAAATGACTAAAATATGCAAATGCATGTGACAATATAACCCGGTCTAATGATAGTCTTATAACAAGATGTAATTTTGTGAAACCAGATAAATGTTCGGAGAAAATCCCTGTGCTTGGTCCATGTTGTAATTTTATGTGCCTCATATGAGTACCACTCTTGAATTACCAGTACCTACCGATCAGTATCAGCCGCGATTGAGCAGTTATGTTGAGGTCATTATACGTACGACCTAGCAATAAGCGGTGAAAGAGATGGCCAACATTAGACGCTGAGCCAATTCCTTACAAAATCACCGGAAGGAATTGCAGTGGCAACTTGCGTTTAGAAACGCTTTGGTAACTAAACCTATCATTGCAGAAGGGTATGTGAGGAAGGCGATGTCAACCATCCTGAGCGTGGTGCGCGGCTGGCGCAGCAGCACCCGGCAGAACACGCTCTCCTTCTTCGGCAACGATGTGGAATTCTAATCTTTATGGTTTTACTTAATTTCCCAACTAATATAATACATATTGAAATGCTTTAGAAACCTATGCAGACGGTGTATTTTATACGTGCCGACGGCTTCAAACGCAAATAAACAGCGCAGAAAACGTAATACAGCTTGGAACTGGAAGTGCACGTATAAAAAAGGCGCGATGTCGGTGCGTATAAATACATCGTTCCCATAGGCCTTTAATAATAAACTGTTTATGTGTACGAAAATATTTAATGATTTGTAATAAATCATAGATATTGATTGTTTCTGTCTTAATAGTTTCCAAGTTTTCCCCACCCACGTTATAACGTATAACAACTACGAAATGAAAATGGGTGATTACAAAATAAAAGATAAACTATATTTGTAGTCAACATTTTAATAATATTTTATAGTTCAAAAATAAATTAGATGCTTTCAAATCTACAAAATGAGCAACTAACTATGTACAAGGTGTTTAACAATAGTTAATATCAACTGTTATCTCTGGTGGCAGTATTATTTCTTCTTAAAATCGATACGTCTATATGCCAATGTTTGGAAAGGGCGATAATCGAGTTTATTAACGAACTCTGCTTACCACTATTACTGCTGAGATCTGTTATATGGATTAGTCCTAACTTAAACGATACTTGATGCAAATGTTGCAGTCTTCTTAGCAATGCGTCTTTCAGTTCCCTGTCCTCCGTTCCACGCCAGTATTTTAGGTTTCTGCCGATTACTGTCGTCATGTGTTCTCTGATATCCTTCAAGCAGGTGTGCTTCTCGGCAATGGTCTGCAAATAAATAGTTTTATAAACATAACGTTACGTCCAAGTTACATTCTCTTTTAATTATTATTATCCAATCCATCCATAAAAAAAGAATATATTATAATATAATATTATTATCATAAGGAATAATATTAAACGAGAATCTAAATTAAGTCGAAACTGGCGAAATGTGTGGTACTATCATAAACTTGTTGACTGCCTCGGTGGCGTAGTTGTAAGTGTACACGGTACAAGTGCGACTGCCGCGCTGAGGTCCTGGGTTCGAATCCCGGGTTGGGCCATAATAATTGTGACTGGGTTTTTCCATCTTAAAAATTACTCATTCGCAGCTCGGAGTCAGGAAGTTGAAGGTGTGATACCCCCGTGCCTCGGAAAGCACGTAAAGCCGTTGGTCCTGCGCCTGATCTCTCTCCGGTCATGTCGGCTTGCCGTCTCACCGAACTATGAGAGTGAAAAAACAGAGAGTGCACCTGTTTATTGCGCAAACACTTGTGCACTATAATATCTCCTGCGTACCTGGCTGATGTCCGTTGAGATTGGCCGCCGTGGCCGAAATTCTGCTAGGAGGGATTCATTCACTATCGTAAATTATCACGTTATATCTACCATCAGTTGACATTTTTATATATGGACGTAACCACAGCCACTAAAGTGTTAAGCCAATATTCAAACATGAAAGTTAGCTGACTCTTATTGGCAGTGTCAAAAGTTAATAAAAATATTCGCCCTATTATTTGAATATTTGGCGCAAAACATCAAATCCTGGGTTACACTTTGACAACTTTCATATGCTTTGTCGGATACAATGCATTATGCAAGATAATATTTAACTTATTGTTACGTTATTCTAGTGAAAAGAAGTATTATGATTAGCGAAAAAAAAATACTATGCTATGGTTTAGACATTATATGCAAAAACCGGCGAAAATATGCAAATGCATATAATCCAGCCTCTAGTGATTATAACTATGATTTTTCCTCATGATGATTCTTTAAAAAATTATAGCAGTATTATCCTCTATTTAACCAAATTTAACTTTATCTATAGCTACCATTTTAATGTTTGTGCATTAACAATATCAACGTGGCTTTTCAATCATTATCGGATTTGTTGATAAGTGATTAAGGGGCTTTGGTCGAACTGAAATCGGAACAGGACAAAAATGTTAATGTAAGCAAGGGCCAAGGTCAATGAACTTAATCTGTAGCCGTGCGATAAGTGTGTTTTCAGTTTTACTAATGGTAGGTCTCTCATACGTGAGAGTTCGCCTGGGTAGGTACCACCGCAATGTTTATTTCTGCCAAGGAGCAGTGTGTAGTCACTGCTGTGTCGCGGTTTGAAGGGCATTGTAGCCAGTGTAACTACTGGACATAATAAGATTTAACATCTCATGTCTCAGGATAACAAGCGCAGAGGAATGCCAGACAATACTTTGTAATTCAAGGTTTTGGATGGTATTTTGACTGTTTACGGGCGGCCGTATCTCTTACCATCAGGCGAACAGCTAGCTATCTTGTAATTCAAACCAATAAAAAAAAAACAAGTGATCAAGTACATAACAATATACCGACTCATTTTGACATAACGTTCATAAATGAAACCATACACCTCTTGAAAACATTTACAATAAGTTCGAACAAAATGAATATTAACAAAAGTAATATGATTTGACTTGCCCTACGGCAACTAGTACGAATTTGAGCGGCAGCGTCATACTTTCAATCAGAATTACAGACACCATATTCACACTAAACTACAAAGTGATAAAAAAAATAAAAACTAAAACCGGGTTTTTTGGCGAAAATGTTATTTATGGATGTTTCTTGGCTCAATATTAGCAAAGATGGAGACGAATATGATTGAATTGTTTGTTAAATTTCACGTACGCCAGCATTGGCCTTATTTATCAAAATTTAACAATATAGTAATATTTAGTTATTACTGGTTGCTGGTGGCTGGTAACAAGCCACTAACATTACTAGAAAGAAAGATTCTCTTTTCAAAAATCTTTTGAAGCGCAACAACAACGGTTACTTTGGTTTTACATGAACATTTTTATTATATTTATTAGTATAAGTAGCCTCTGCTTGTGACTACGGCCATATAAAGACCATGCTCTAAAATGTATTCTAGCCAAATCAAAAATACTTTGCCTATGCCATTGTTGCTCCCGTCAAAATCAACTCAGGTGTTTCAGACAGTAGCCCGATTAAACTAACAGAGAATTTTCAAATACATGATAAAGTTTAAGGTAAAGTACCAAAACCATACGTACTTACAACAAAAAACATTGTAAATCACAGATAAACAACACATACTTTTTTTCTCATAGACTGTAACATTAGAATAATCACGTAGGTCGTAGAACGATGAAATTATAAATATATATTATATGAATATAAAATATCCCCTTAATCTTTCACACGCGAGAAATTTATTATTAAAACTCAGACAAACTGGCTAACGTGTTTGCTATAAAATGTATACACACGTTCTTTACGATATAATGAGTACACTAACGTTCTTCACATAATCATTCTAATTTATATTCGACATAACGTTGGAAATAAATCATAAAAATCCAAAAGGATAGTCCGTTCTATGCAGCACGTCCGTCCTTTATACGCAGGAGAATTCTAAGCGAGCTCCTGAGCAGAACGATTTCGCGAGCAGTCAGAAGAGGAGAGCTAGAACGCGCCGTGTCGTGTTGATTATTAATCGTCGCCTTTTGCTTGTGTTTTATTGGCATTTAAAGAATTCTACCATGGAATACTGTTTTCTTTTGCTTCGCGGCGAAAGTGATTTACCACTACCGTCAAGCCTTCTGGAGGGGCAACTGTACGGCTTTGTTCAATTCTTTCATTCTCTTTTCTTTTAATTTGTTAAAAAGCATTTTATTTCTTATTGAAGTATATTATTTAAGAAGTTTTAGGGACGTAAAATAAGCTGAATTAAATTATTAGTCAGTAATAAGAATATTTTTATATATGTAGTACCTATCCGAATGTGTGAGGATACACAGCGACAATGTGTGAGCGAGAGACGAATAACGTCGTCAATTTAGATTTGTTTGTTCAATGGCATAGTTAATACAGCTCATTATCTTAAGTAGGGGGCTCAAAAAATGTTATATTATCTTGATCACGTGTCTTGCTTCATTTAAATGAACTGGCATTATTTTAAAAATATTATATGGTCCAGATAATGTAAATTTACTACATCTTCATAGTATGTAACGGACATTGGCCTTTGCATTATAAGTACATTTATAAACATTATTTCGAGACTGATTCATTCCCATTCCCATTGGAAATGCCATGCAGGTACCCGGGTCGCTATTTACATTATTGAACATTGTTCGCGATCAAAACTCCGAAAGCGTACTGTATCGCAGCTACCTGACCATTGATATGTGATAATAAATAAATCACCACCTAAGGTTTTTTTTCATATATAAATAATCGTTGTAATAATGGTTTTAGTCGTTAAATTGCCTCTGCAGGCGTTTTCTACGATCATTATAGTACAGTAACACGCAGTCTCACCGGCGCGTGTGCGCAGAGCGCGAGCCGCACGCGCATGCGCTGTGGCGCGCGCACCGCACGCAGCGCCAGCGCCACGATGCCGCCCGACGACACGCGCAGCTCCGCCGGGTACGACCTGCTCTCCGCCTCGCGGCTTCTACGGCAACAAGCTCTTATTGAATCATTTCATATTTTTTATTTATTTGTAAAGTGAACGACGCCACTAGTACAGGTACCTGTCTGCGGGGAAGACGAAGACGGTGGGGTACCTCGCGGCGTGGTAGTGCCAGGGCAGGTCGTGGCGCAGCGCGTCGAGGCGCGCGGGCGCGGCGCGCACCCCGCCGGCGCGCAGCGCGCCCGCCGCCGCCGCCGCCGCGCGCGCCGCCGCCCAGCCGCACGCGCCGCCGCACACCACCACGATCGACACCTGCACAGTGCACTCACCTTCACAATATCCTATTTTGTAACCGCAACTATTTGTCAACCGAAATCAGCTACCGCACGCATTTTATGGCACCGAGAACCAACGAAATCAATCAAATAAAACAATAGAAAATTATTTTAAATGATAATAATTTCAATAAAAAAATTAGTTTTCTGCAAATACCTAATATTAGGAAAAATCGAATAGAAACAACAGAGGCCTTTGTTAAATTTGTTCAGAGTTCTCCTTCCTTAAAAGTATTAATAAATAAAAAAATATAAATCGTTGTGACTACAGATTCTCGATAACAATATCCCTCAATACTTTACTCAGCCTTAGGCTCAATACCCTAACGAGGACAACCTTATACTTGTTATCATTGAACAGTATTTATAAAACACTTAAACTGAATACAATCGATATTTTTTTATTTCAAACATTCTACCATTTTTATATGCATTTCATAAAATATTTTAGTATATACTACACCCTACACTGCAAGTACATACACACCCACAACAAATCATTAAATTATCGTAGATATGACAACGGTGGAATCTTACCCATAAGTAGCATGATAATTGGTAATCTGTAATGTGTTACTAAGTCCAACGAAATTTACATGAATCACCAAATAACTCTGAATGTTGCCGAGTGAAGAACATATCAATCGTTTGCACCGAGAGATTAAGATATCCTTTATTAGTTCGGGTACCGGCCGGAATACAGCGATTATTATTTTCAATTATACTATTATTATATTCATATTAAGTTAATCGTACAACTTTTACTCCTTATTGTCTAGTAGCATCGAACTATAATCTAGAGACATCAATCTTCAACAGGCACTACTAGTATTCGACAGTATTCTTCTCCTATATAAAGAAGTAGGGATCCGATTCTTAAAATTTGCGGTGAAATATCTCCCTTAAGTTAACCAGTGAGTATTTAACGCAACCCGCCGCTTTTTTAACAACCGGCGCGACGGTTAAAACTGACGATAGATTATACGATTATTTTTCGCGCGAAAAGAACATATTATACTTACCTTAATGAAAAGTTTAAGGCAGTGGAGTATGGTTTTTTCTTTATTATTTTAGTATTATAACATGAATTTGAAATATATACGATTTTATTACAGAATAAAAATGAAATCAATTTTGTAATTTCAGATGTCGATCGATTTTTTTTAGCGCTAAAACCTTAAATGACGATTTGCCTATTGCACACTATCAGTATGTATTAATTACATTTGGTTTGCAGAATTAAGAATTTTTACTAAGCTCGTAAACGGCAAAGCATCTCTTTCAGTCAAAAATACACTAATAATATATGCACTAGATCCGGGATTTGTGGTGCAATTATTAATTATTCGTGGACGATTCTTGTCACCATGTTATCAGCGGTAAATACAAATTTGTGAATTCGTTTAGTACCTAACAAAATGTAAAAACTACCTTGTAGGTATTTCTCGACGCTTGTTCATCATTTTATTGCAATGGTTATCTATCAGTCATAAAACATGTATTTTCCCCGACTATAAAGGAATGCCTTAGTGTCGAAGACTGGTGCCACTGCGACACAATAATGTTTTAGCTTTTATTCTAACCGTTAACATTTCCATGAGTCGGAATAACGCTCAATATGCGAAAAGTTGCAAGTTAGTACTTCGTACCATCTAATATAAACTAATAACCAATTTTGATAATTTTTTCCGTCACCTAGGTACAACCACTCACAAAGTTATTAATATAATACTATTATAATGTTTTTTTATCGTGAAAAAAATATATTTATACATACATAAAATTATGTGCATCGTACGTATGTACCCTAATCTGATAAATTATTCCTTGAAGTAATAAAAGGCTTATGGTACTCCAGAGTATAGAGACGATTATGCACATGGCAATTCACAACAGAGATAGTTATTAATAGTACATATACATATATCGATGGTAGTATTCAATTTAAATTTCATCTTTGCTTCAATTAAGTAAAAAGCAATGTGTAGTTTAATTTAATTGCAATTAATGTTAGTCACTATTAGGGATTGATCGCACAATACAAAAATGTGTTTGAGAATTTTATTGTTGAAATATACTTACTCAATTTATTAAAAATCCGTGATTTTGTTTTTTCATTTATAATTTCGCGCTAAAACGCGTTCTTACGTAACATTATTCCTGTGTGACGTCGTCGCACATATACAAATATTCGTGACAATTGTGACACCTAACCCGCACCCAAAGAGCCTGATATGTGCATCGGTTCTATACGATTATTAAGCGTTAATTAAATAATGTAGTTCTTCTAAGAGAGTGTTACTTTATTTGTTTACGCACAGCGAATTCGTAGCCGTAAACATTCAACATTTGATGAGATTCGGAAAGTTACTGAATTGCCTACGCGAAATCCCTTTGGGGACATAAATTGTGTATTACAAATTCAGTAAAATTTTACCAATAACTTACCGCGCCAGGAGTTTTAACAAGTCTCCGGAACGTTTTAGTGGTCAGATCCACGATGTTCACGGTGTCGTTACTAGCGTGAAGTTCTTGCAGTCCGTCTGAGCCGAAGTAGTGCGTGTGCGCGGCGTCGTCGATGCGCGTGCGCAGCGAACGCTTCAGACGCTTCGCCGTGAAGTTGTACACGAAGTCGCGAATAGATTTCGCGTTGTAGTCCCCTGAGAGAACATATTGACTTTCTTGCTGAAAGATAAAAAATATCGTAAGAGTAGAAAATTTTTATTATTGTGTAGTCGAATAATGTTAGGCTCCGTCGATAGATCGCCAGAACTGTCGTTGCAAGGTAGTATAATGACTTTTAGCTGAATGAAAACCACACTTTAGTGCTCATACGTATGGACCAATTGCACAACTACGGCATGCACAGTAAAAAAACACGGGTGTATTTTGAACCAGCTAGCCACGTTCCGAGATAGATAGTTCCCGTTATTTACAACATTATATCCATGACAACGCCGGCATAAAAAATATCTATGCCTTGTGAAAAGACACTTCTACTGCAATTTACCAAAATATTTTTCGAGCAATCTTAATTACCATAGGATTAATAAATATTGCTGTACAACAATGCATCCCTTACGGCAGTTTTAAAGAAACGATTTCCATCTTAGTCTTCGATCCGATACCGTAAATAAACTAATCAAAATAGTACGACATTTGTAAGCACGTCAAGGAAACTTTGTTCTGATTGGTCCATTTTCGTAATGGATCCAAAAAAGAGATAAGGTTCGTTTATTATAAACGACAGGTAATCGTTTCAGTCATTACGATCGAAATCATTAATCGATTGCAAATATTTACCTTACTATCTAATATAACGACGCCCGTCATGTCCTTTTTACTGGTTATATCGATGCCAAGCGCTTCGGCAAAGTGATGGTTCTTCACACTATCGACAGCCAGCATGTACAGAGTGGAGTTGGTCGCACACGCCAGCCCTTGGACATTGGTGACGTTGCGCCTCTCGTCTGGTACCCTCGTCGGGAATGCAGTAGGACCCCACTCGTGAGCGAATCTCATCAGTTTGCAGAAATGTTTTATGTTGTCTTGTATAAGGCTTTCGGCTGAGTACGGATCGTCTTCGAATGGCAACATCGATGTGTCTATTCTGGAACATAGCACCGAATAAATAAATTGTATGTAAATTACTATAACACTTTTATTAATGGGGCATATTTCGTCTAAAATTCGCAAAATGCGTATATTTAGCACTGGACCGATTAAATTTGCTAATTATGTTTGAATTGAAACACATTTGGTGTAATAATGCTTTTTAAATTGCTAGGTTCGACTGGAATAGTATAATTATACTACAAAAATCTTACACGAAGTGCAAGTTTGTTGTAAAAACTCGCATAATGAGTAAGATTTCCAGAGGCTCAGCATCTTTCCCCTTTTTTATTACATTCTTTTAAGGCTAGCAACGTACATAGTATATATATTATGAAACTTATACAACCTATAAAGTCTCCAGAAATAACTTTTAGGAAAATTACAATACCAACTGACAATCTCTCCCTTACTATTTTAGCCATCTCTGTCAGACTCAGGAGAGAAAGCCAAAAGTAACTTATTCTTATTTGGAGGCTTATTCTGCTATAATCATTTTTTTTTCTTCTTGTTTTCTAAATTTAAATTCAAATTTTAATTAAATATTAATTTTTAATAATTAATATTTATACGTTTAATTTCATTCCTTCCAAACATATTGTGATCCTGAATTACTCATATATAATTTTTCCTTATACGCCAACCAATCAACTAGATAGTTAGAAAAGCTTGTGGCGAGTGGACTACATGTAATGGGGACCGGCCTATGCTTGATTTTGTCCATTATTCTATATATAATGGTTAATAATATGAAAAAGAAGTACTCCTGCGAAAACGGCATAAAAATTGGTTAAAAAATGAGCGAGTAATTCATATTTAAAATATTGTAATGTGCAGAAGTGGGCGCGATGTGGGGATATCGCTACATCTCTTTCTTTCGCACGCGTCGTAATTCCCGATGACGTCACATGTGGATATTTCGTCTCTTTTCTGTTTCTTGTTAATTACCCCTTCCACCGAAATTCAAAGACTTATAACTTGTTGATTTTATACCGGATTTTAAAAATTCCTTCTGTGTTATAATTTATATTATGTAAATAATTGATAAAAGTAAAGAACAAAAATGAGTCCGGTACCCTATTATTATAAAGCCTACTTACTCCCGATTCATGTTTTTCTCCTGTTCTTCATTCAAATATTTCTCGTAAGACTGGCATTGTTCAAAATCTGTATAGCTCGGATCACTCACTGTCATACTGCATTCTTGTAGCAGATTCAACGATGACAGTAATTGAGAATCCTCAGGATTATCAATAGCTTTGGAAATGTCCAGGTCGCGTTTTAATAGGAAATTGAATATACCATTCTTCTGTGTTTTATGAGTTGAGTTACTCCATGGATACTTATTGTTTCGGGACTCGATTTCTTTTTTAAATAAATGGTTGTGTTTTTTTCTGGGCGTGTTGAACTTGTAACCGTCACAGAAACTAGTGACGTTCTTTTGTTGATATAGTAGTCTTTGTATTTGCTGTAGTTTTATTAGCTCAGATGTCCATTGGTTGGTTGCGTTGTTCTTGCAATTGGAATATTCCATAGCCACTTCGCGTAACTGCAAATATTGTGTAAAACAGTATATTTATTTTAAACAGCCGTTGTACTTTAATATTCATTTATACAAAGAAAAATATATAATTTTGATGTATATGATGTCTGTATCTCCTATTTGCTTTTATAGAAATTAATATAACATTAAAACACATCGTAAACATAAAATTTTACTTAGGAAAAAATAAGTTACTAGCATTTTTAGAGTAATGTCAAATACAAAACTCACCAGAGCATAAGAGGGTAATTGTTCGTACATCGGATTAAGAGGTGTAAACAGAATCAAAATCGGGTTCCCGTCTACATATCTTTCGAAACTAAAAGCTTTCTTCCACATGGGAATGATTCTCGCCACTGGTTGAGCAAAGTTCTCTAATACCCAATACATTAGTGTTGATTCATTCCACTGTTGAATGCGACTTCCTTCATTTATGAGTTCCTGAAAATAACAACATATTTTCAAATTTTAATGATTAGCATAGTGTATAAACAATAAATCTAGAGATACGATAATATAGCCTTAATACACAGGTTTGGCAGTAATTTTGTTGCTGTTGCTAAATACGTAGGCGTGAACTGCAGGTCGCGGTCATGTGTCTTAATTTTTTACACCGAACTGGCTTATTTATATACGTATCCAAGACACACGCACGAACGGACGCACGTACGAACACAAGCACGCATGCGCCCACACATACACTGACACATTCACGCCTTTTATTCCCGAAAAGGTAGACGCAACTAGTGTAGCCACTTTTCAGTTGGTATATTGCATCTTATGTGATAGGTGGCCAGCATGTTGCCCCATCCTAGCACAAAGTGCAGGATCCGGGTTGGTACTGAGTAGAACGACCTCTAAACATTACATTATTAAATTTACTACGTTAGTAATATCATCATGTAAGTAAAGATGTCGCAATTATTATATTTTGTAAATAATGTCATACCTTACTTACCTTTGTGTCATTCCACAACATGAGCCGCACGTTAGGCACGACATCCACTCCGAGATCCACTGCAAGTTCCTCGGAAGTCACTGCTCCGTAACATATCTCGCCCACAGGATCAAATTCTCGCGATTTCAACGCGACATTATACCAAATGTTATAGTATTTTGAAGTTTCTGATAATGGTGTAAATGCTACTGCTACCGCCTGAAATTGCAATTTGTTACTGTTAAAGGAAAGCGTTGAACAATGTGTTACGTAATAAAAAAATATATGTTCGTTTCATAAATTTCGATTATAAGATTTATAACCATTTATTATTATAAATTCAATTGTGATACAATAATTAAAATATTTATAGTATTTATAAACAATGTTACTATTCAAATTATATGTTATTTCTTCGGAATGCTATGTTAATAGTAATAGAAAGTATGTACCTACATCACAGATAGACAACATATTGACAAGGTCTTCTGTTAAAGATATTCTTTTGATAGGTCGCATTATCAACTCCAGAAACTTGACCATGCTGTGAGCATCTCTGATTCCTGTAATGTGAATTTCTATTATATATGTCACTGTAAACTCCGAGTTAAAGTATATTCTGAGGTTTTCCAGCTGCACCTAAGTATTACCAATTTTAAATGTAAGTGTGAAATGTACTGAAATTTTGCCACAAACCACTCATTAAATCATGGGTTTTATGCCAGAAACTCAGTAAATGTCATGTATAAACACACAAGCTTTTTTTTATCCTGGGAAAATGTATGGCAGGAATTTTATCTCAGAAAAGCGTCAAAGCCGCAAATGAGTTAGTTTTAAAATTGAAATATTGCTTAAATAAATAGCAGAACTACATAAGACAAAGACCTTAATTATACAGTTTCATTGGACATAGGGGGACCTCAATTTTTATGCAGGATCCCTGCATTTTGTATAGTGAAAAATTATATTTGTATACCTGTATATCATTGGAACAATGGAGATATATATGCACTCTATATAGAAAAGCTGATTTTTTATATTTTCATTAGCAAGAAATCAAACGATAAGGTTTAATGACAATGTTGTAATACATTGTGATAAGGATTTCAATGATTTAACTTTTGACCTTGATCCGAAAGGGCAAATTATATACCTTTAGTACATAGAAATGTTTGAAATTATCAAGTCTATGCCCCTAGAACCTGAAATCTATTTTCTAATAAGTCATTTTGACCTAATTATATTTTTATTTATACAATTCTTAGAATTGGGTATTGGCTGACTGACAGGCTATGTGCAAATAACTGATACTTCAAAATGGGTGCACTTTTGCACACAAATATAGGTAGGTGCACACTAAATAATGTTATTCAGAAATTCATCCTGTATGAGGATTAATTCTCATCAGACACACAGTGAGTAAGCTTAGAATGAGTTACCTTTATAAAGCACTCCCCTGGAATTAACTGTATAAGCCATTAGGATAGGCCAAGACGGTATCTTGTTATGCTGTATCCTACACTCACTTCCTGGATTCCAACAGTTTATTGCGGCAAAATGCACCTAAAATGTTCATTAAAAATATTAAGTTTCTGTGTATAATATAATATGCATATTTAATGCAAATTAGCAGAATATTTGTTCAACATTATAGGTTTTTAAATAACATTCTTATATTTATTATAAAGTTGTAGTTCCAAGTTAGAATAAATTGAGTAGAAGAATATTAATAGAAAATGTTTTGTAAATGCTATAAGTATAGTACTAAGTAATCAATTCATAGTGAATATGTTTAAAATAAAAAGCAACTAGTGTAATTGTAAATGTTATACAACTATTTAGAAATTAGTAAGAAAATCTCACACGGTGACTCAAAATCATAGCGGCTTTCTCAAATTCCCTGCGAACATACTGTGATTCTGCATCCCAAGGAGCATAATACATGACAAATGATACATCTGCATTGTTGATGATTGACAGAGCACGGCTCAGTTGTCCCCGGTACCAGTCAACCACTACAGACTCTGGGCTAAAAAATCTTACTGCTTGAGGATGTTTTGATATTTTTGTTGATCTGTGAAAAACATTGCAATGTTTCACTTTTTAAGTACCTAACAAGTATTAAACGTTGCTATTTTATATAATGAAAAAAGGTAAACAAACGACTTACGTGTTATGGAGCGCTCCGTAAGCAGTCAAAGCCAATGCGATACAAAACACTATTTCTTTAATCAACATGTTAAGAGTTAACTCCCTGTTATTGTGATGAGATGAAATTTGCGTATTTTCAGTAGAATTGTGATCATTGCTACTTGTAGTTGGGTTTTCTGTTAATGACGTGACCTGCGTTATATCTTCATCGCCCGCCGTTGGAAACATTACACGTCATTCAATAACAATGGGAAGCCTGAAACTCGTTCACCGATAAAATGGCATTGCAAAAGGTATTTAGTTAATTTTGACCTTCGATCTTGAAGTGGTAAGGTTTTAGTTAGAAAAATATTCATAATCTTTTTAATATTAGATAATTATAAGCGTTTTTCAACATTTATTTCATATTGTAAATAACTACAAAATAAAGGTTGTACCAGGCACCAGCTGTTATCAAGCAAGTAGCAACACTAGGGTTGCTTGCTACGTACGATTTACGAAGTACCAGTAGAGTTTTTTTTTTTTTTAACAATACTGTGTGATAATAATAATTAGGCATTAGCTCTGTAATATATACTATCCACTGCTGAGCTGAAGCCTTCCCTACTATTGAGAGATACTGTGTGTCTAGAAAAACATTAAACTTAATCTAGATACTTAAGACTCCATAAAAATATGCCGTTTTCTATTTAATTTTCAACAAACAAAATCAGAAAATATTATATAATATTATGGTAGATTCAAAAAGTCCTAAAAATTCCTTTTAAAATAAATAATTCATAAATCTTTTTGCACATTCCCGTTGTTACTCGTACGACGGAAATGTAAAGAACGAATGCTCAATGCCGTTCGCTCAGACAGTGTTCCAGAAGAAATAAATTAATATAGATGCAGTACATAGATAATACATAACTGAATACACACATACATAATTGAATAATTATTATTTTCTTCGCAAAAAAGTATATGGCAGCCTCAGAACAATGACAAGCAATGCTTGTTCTTGTTCTGAGATGGCAGCCCTATTAAATATAATTTTTGTCCATGGACTATAGATAAGACTAGAGAATGAGGATCAGGTGTCATCAGTCATTCATGATTGTCTCTGAACAAATAATCGATTCATTCGTTTCTATTATACGTAAGAATAGGCAGTATGGTCGTAAGACTATAGCCTGTCCTCTAAGGACGAAGAAAAAAAAAATCATTCAGATTCATATATCAGAACGCACCGGCTTAAATAAAAAAAAAACAAGTTTATGCTCCCATTCATTATTTATCTAGTTTTAAATAAGGAGCGGTTATTTCGAAACGAACGGAAATAAGAAATTGTTGAATTTAAAAAAATGTGTGCCAAGATTCCGTTTTGTAGATCTGAATTCAATATTCAATTCCAGATGTATAAGACCGGTGTTATTATTCGCAATAAAGGTACGTGTCCATCCATTGATATTATGAATGATGATTTTCCTGACTTCAAGTCAGAAGAATCAAGTCGTGTATAAAGCCACACATTTCATAGTTGCGGAGTATTTATAGAATAATAGGAAGAGTAAATGTTTTTTTATTGTGTCTGTGGTTGTGACATATAATGTGTCAGTTTAGTGTCACTTGTTTAAGTTTGGTGAATGGCAATTAGATTTGTCTATTACAGCGGCCATTTTAATTTTATATTGTTTTGGATTTTTGACGAAGAAGTTGTGTCACATTTGTCTTTAACGGCCAGTTTTACCAAAAGCGAATAAAATATTGATCACAACAACATATACACGAATGTTTATCTAAAATCTCAAATGCGACTAATCTAAAAACCTGATACACCACTTTGTTATGATTCGTTAAACATCCTTGGGATCTCGTTTTGTCGAAAGTTGTAAGTTTTTTGTGAATATGGAATCTCCAAGACAAACGGACAGTGACACCGTAGAATACTGGAAAAAGCAGGCCAAATATTATGAACAAAAGTAAGTAGATTGGGTTAATGTTTTTACAAAATGATCTGCAGCAGGTAAATGTCATCATGGATAAATGCTATGATTCATTCGTTTAAACTGCAGGGTGATCGACATCCAACAAGAACTCGATGAGTACACAGAAAACTCGGCACAACTCGAAAAGAGCTCGAAGCATCCTTAGTTCAGGTCGAGAAACAGAATAGAGATCTGGAGCATCAGAACCAACGACTTAAAATGAAATTGAAATGCTGAGGGTAAAGATTATTTATTATGAACTTTGGCATTCAAATGTAAGCATTCTTAGTGCTAAAACAAGTTTCTGATTTTAGAATAAGCTTGAAAGGAGTCAGCATGAGACAAATGCTTTGGAAAATGAGCTACAGGCTTTAAAAAATAGATAAGGACAAGCAAGGAGTGTACATAAGAGAGTTAGAGCAAAAAAATGATGATTTAGAAAGAGGTCAGAGGTAAGTTTGGTGAATGATTTATATTAATAGTTAAAGTCTAATAGTATGTTTATGGGGAAGGTTTGATATAGAAAAGAAATAGAGCATTATTCCTTCACATCCATCACCACTCACATTAATGGAACATTTTTATCAATTAAAACTATGTTAAAAAAAATATATTTCAACAGCAAAAAATATATGCAGTTTTTACTTAGTAATTTATGGTCTTATTCATAATAAAACTATCAGAATTATCGGAAGTTTATCTGGGCGTTATCGGAGGCATGTAAAAAATTGGTATTCATAATGGTTAAATTGCGCTAAAAGTCTCCGATAAAGATGCTTTGATTTATCGAGCCTAACCCCGTCTTTACACCTATGTTAAGCGCTACCGATAGCAAAAAATGGCTGACGTCGGTCAGCTGTTTCGTGTTGACGCTTGTTGCCAAAGTCAGTTTGTACTTAGAAGTAAACAACATTTCGATCATTTTCGTTTCAAGAAATAATTTTATTTAGTTACATATTAAAAATGCAAGCTAGGCTGCTTTAGGTAGAAAAATGTGTCGTCAGAAATTAGATCCATTTTCTCTGGATAATGATGAATTCCGTAAACGGTATTATTTTTCCCAACATACGGCTGCATTTATAAGTGACTGATAGTCCGCGAAGAGTTGCAGCTTCACCGTATAAGTTGTGGCAGATCATCAGAATTGCAAGTATTAATTAACTGCATTGACATGTTGGGATCGTCATGAGGTAAGTTAATTCTATTCCATATTTATACAGACTTCGGTAAATACGTATACCTAATGAAGAGCTACTTTTAGGTTCGTTTTCTTAATAGATGTAAGATGTTGGAGACCTCTATGATTATCTTAAGCCACTACCAGTGGTATATGTAGCAAAGTGGAGCGTGCGCTCGTATTACATGCTGCAGATTATAATTATGCCCCACTTCTTTTCAGAGGAACCCTTGTTAAGGCTGGAATTTCACCATGTAAAGACTTCCCATCTATAATTGGTTGTATTTATTACACCCATATAACATTAAAAAATATGGTTGTGATGCAGCGTAATATTATATAGAAAAGGATATTATTTCCTCAATGTTGTTGTTCAGGTAAGATTTAAAGGTTTGTTATAGGTGAATTGTGATGCTAATCTTCAGATCAGAGATATTTGATGGCAAAGCAGCACTCATAACTCCCGGATATTGCAACAAGAACTTTGGTGTGAGGAAACAGCATTTTCAATGTCTGTTTCATGGCATATCTTAAATTTGGAAATGTGAAGACTACTATTGTGGCTCTTGCAGTGTTGCACAACATTGCAATTGCTCAAAAGAAAGATATATGCCACAGAAGTGTGTCCAATATTGAAGAGGTGTCAGAATCAATTATTATCATCATTGACCCAAAATCTAGACTAAAGTTGTTTACACTGAAAGGTAACTAATTATACAACATAATTAAAGTTAGTTAATGTCATTTGTTTTTATAAAATTTATATTTTTCTTTTATTAATATATCTCAATTTTATTTTTTTATTTCACTGGAGCTCATTGTCCATCTGAATAGCATGTAACTCTTTCCTGTGTTGCACTTCTACTGTTGCAATTTATTCTGCAGATGTGGAACAAACCTGAAATTATGCAATGTATAAGCATTCAACATAATTTGAAATAAAAAAATGTTTATTCAAATATACAACAGTAGTATCCCACAGGATTATAGTATAAAATTTAAATTACTTAATGATGATTTGTTAATACCTCCCTTATATTTCCAGGTGGAGGTGGATTATAGTATACTAATGCATCATATGCATGCCTTAATCTGTGTACTTTACAAATTGTAAATCATATTTGATTATATGTTGACTTGTCATAAGAGCCTTTTATATATATGCCTACATGATAAATAAAGGTTTTATTTATTTTCTTTCTTATTTCAACCTAATAAAGACCTCAAAAATATTTTTTACTTATGACCTACCTAAAACAATAATATCCTACGTGATTATAGCATAAAATGGATACATAGATATCTCCTTTATATTTTCTATTGGAAGTGGGGTCTGAGGAGGCACAATGAGCATGATCTAAAAATAAAATTGATTTATTCCTTTTATATTTCATTGTGCTGTTTTAACTTTATTATTTGTACTGAATGCCACCGGTACATAATCACTATTGTATATTATCCAAATATTTTATTTATATGAATATTTTAAGAGTGGCTATCATAGTGCGTATTGTTGCGTAATAGTTGCGTTGACATGCGCAATGCAAGAGCAGCAATATTACATTTCAGCTAGCACAGCTCCCCCAAATGAATCTACGTCACCTATATGAAATTGTAGTTCGTGTCGACATTCACGTTCAAGAATTCATATTCTTTTAGGGAGGGTTTTGGTTAGGGAGCGGGTTCATACACTCCCCTAATCCAATTTCTTCAACATAATCTTGTAAAAAAGCAATAGTTAGTAATGCAGGAATGCATAGCGCAAACGTTCAAATACAGAAAAAGAGCTGCACCATCTTTGTCTTCCCCAACTACTTTTCACTTCTCTACCATTTTATCGCAATTTGCTGCCTGCGTTTTCCAAGTTTTACAAAGAATTTCGAGAACAACAAATAAATCTTTCTCCTGTATTTATTTTATTTACTTTTTGACAAACGCCATTGTGACAATGACAGACAATTTTTTTATTGTCAGTTTCAGAGACAAAACTTGGTAGTAATTGGTAGAACTTATTTAAATGATTTTTTTTCTACGAAATGGCAACATTGTGCACATTTAAAGGCCTTTTTGTTATCGGAGGTTTATGAAACCATTATGAATAAGAAATTTTATCGAAGGCTTGGTAAGCTTATAGGACGTTTTAACTATTTGCGATTTATACCTTCGATAAGGGTTTTATTATGAATAAGACCATTAATGTTTACTATTTGGTTGATGCATTAAAAGTGTTATGTTAAGGTGCAGTTAGCTAAGTTTGGACAGTTTTTTGATGAGTTAAGAGGAGTCCTAAATATTTTTTTTTGTAATAAAATAATTTAAATAATTCCAGCATTTTATACTTAAAATGCGTCATAATAAAAAGCTTATTCTATGTGATAGTTTAATCACCTTTCAATTCTCTCCATGTGAGCTTAAAAAGAGGCGATAATATCTTTGTAGAAATTTAAAACACTTAGGAAAGATCTGGCATGTTGCAGGATAAGTTCTGACTTTGTTTTAATAATGCAATAAGAAAACGTAATTTCACCTTTTGGTTTGACTGCATGCAGCACACTTGTTCTTGGTTGTTGTGTCACTTGTGGTATATAGGGCTGGGTAAAAAGAAATGCCATCACAGCCTATGTAGCTTTAACTAAAATAACATTTTCATGGTATTTTTTCATTAAATGATCTTACCCCTTATCCAATTATAGCCAAATGCATCTTATATAATCTTCACTTTAATAAAGAAAGTGGTACATGATTAGTAACTAAAACCCCATTGTGTTAGTAGTACAGGCTCCGTCCAAAATATATTCTTATTATATACAACCACATCTTTAGTTTAACATTATAAGTTTAATTTGAAATACATAATAAGTAAATTATGTAGGTAGAATTATAGCTATATATATTTCAATGTAACATACTAATTCATAAATCATTTATTTACACTTCAGGGTCATATCAGAATCTGTGTCTTGTATAGAGACACTATTAAATCAAGCTTACGAAAGAAATGCGGTACTAGAAAGTGAAGTAGATGAAATAGAAAATTTGAGGGTCAAATTGCAGAGGGCAACGGATGAAGCACGAGGTATGTAGATAATGTTTTTAAAACAATTGGTTGCTTGTATCAAAAAATTGTGACCTGATTATGCTTTATTATGCAATTCATTTATCATGTTAATACATAAAACAATTATGTTATATAATAGTAAGAAATGGAGACAGAGATAAAATAAAGATAGTAGCCATTAATGGTCATCATAATATTATATAAAAAACCATACAATATTAAAAAAAAAAAAAAAACTAAAGCTCCATATCTCTAAGATTAATAAGCATAGACCCACAGTCAAAGTTGGAAAACCTAGCTTTTATTTATTTCCTTTGATTTTTTTATTTCTATTCAATTAGGCCAAATACAAGTATTGTGCATGATTGTAACTTAGGAGACATTTTAGATCCACAGAAGGAAACAAATATATTAGAACTTGTTATAATAAAAGTCACAAGAAAGAGTTGATCAGTTTTATAATATGTTAAAAATTGTAAGTGTTCTGTACTTGTTTACAAATTATAAGTAGCAAACAATTATATTATTTATAAACATGGAAGATAAAAAATTATCTTGATGTATTGCTTTTTATGTAACTCATTATTGTCATTAATTTTTCTGTTTCAGATCTTAAGCAGGAATTGAAAGTTATGGAAAAAGTTCCAGTACACAAAAAAGAAGATGACAGTACAAACGAGAATCAAATCAATGGACACATTTCAAATTCAACTCGAACTCAAGTTGAAATAGAAACTCAAACATCACTCATGTCGCCACAAAAACGTATGATTCTCATAATAAATATCTATATTTATTTCTATTTAACAAACAGATATATGTTTATAAACATTAACATCTGCGAAGCATAAAAATATTGATTTGTTGACAAAGAAAATGTAGAACAACATTCGTCTTGATATCTTTTTTGGATCACATTTGTAATGAGAAATCAATATGCACAATGGCCTTGTAGTGTTTTGATGGTGGTTGCTAGCAGCAACAAACAATGTATACAAAACCCATTTTGTATTCATTGATTTATAAGATACAGCTGTTCTATTTCAACGCAACAATTAAATTGTTTCAGACTTTTAAAGTGCATTTAAATAAAATGTATTTAATATCTTCCATAAATGCTAACAAATATCTATCTAATTGACAATTTAACGTAATTGTCGTGACTTGTATAATTATAACTCTTTGATAATCATAACTACCGTCAGTCATACAAATATATGATCAAATTCAAAATTTCATATCGCTTTAATAAGTACACATTGTTTAATTTTTTTTTCTTTGGTTTGAAGAAAAAATACCCTAATTTTAAATATACCTAGTATTTATGCTTGATATACTTAGCTATAAAAACGTATAAATGCGGTAATTTAGGAAAAGGCGTCTTAATTTTTGAGTGATTAATACATTATTAAATTCATTGTCCATCAAATAACACTTATAAGAACGAAACCTCGAGCACATGCGAGTGAACTGATACAGTAACATTGGCCTAAATACCTACTATGTTTTTAAGCGCACTACACCATTGTAGCTGCAAAACACACGTTGTTTTGCGCTAACGCGCTTCATTTAACGTATCTGTTGTGTTGGTATCATGCTCGTAGCGTTCATTTTTACACCTCTAGGATATTGTGAGAACTGCATAGTGGATACTTATTTATTTTATCAATGTTTCTTTTGACAGGTGAAATAAATGGCAATGCGATGACACCATCGTCTAGAGTGACAGCAATCAACATTGTAGGTGATCTCCTTCGGAAAGTTGGGGTGAGTAAAATGAATATATTGCTAATAGTAGTACAGACTATCACAGTCGCCATTGCAATAGCATTCACAATAAAGAGTAGTGTACCTTAAATGTATCTACACAAGCTTGTATCTCGCTATATGTATTTATATATTTATGTTCAATATATGATAGTATTACAATTATTTGTTGGATTATTTATTTTCTATGCCTTGTAATTATTTATGTTAAATGGTCCCATGGTCCACTTCCTTTTTCCTGTTTTATATTTTTGTGTAGGTAACAATTAAAAGTTCCTTTCTGGTTATTATTTATGTAGATAATACAATAAAACAATTCATAAATGATTACAACCACAACTTTATTTTTAGACAGGTGTATCAACTTATTATTAAATATTATATTTATAAAGGTGGTATCGACAATACGACATAATTTCACACAGAGGTAGGACTAGTGACCAGTTAATCGTAATATTTTAGGGACGGAAATCACAGTTCTCTTTTTTATATTTACTAAGTATTTACAAATATAATAAATAAATAATATTTTAGTTATTTTTTGTTACATTGAATTAATATAAAATATATGTTTTTTGGTTATGTATTTTGTTGATATTGGTTATTTTTTGTATTTTCTTGTTTATTCATATTTTAATCAATTTTCAAACCAAGTTATTATT
The DNA here is from genome assembly GCF_014839805.1 of Manduca sexta. Classification (NCBI taxonomy): domain Eukaryota; kingdom Metazoa; phylum Arthropoda; class Insecta; order Lepidoptera; family Sphingidae; genus Manduca; species Manduca sexta. The sequence continues at coordinate 268,096 of NW_023595374.1, read as the reverse complement.
TTTACTTATCACTAGCCCTGACCATATGTGAAATTAATGTATTGTTGGCGTCAACCTGTATATAAATGACGCAGTTTAAGTTGTTATATTTTTAGTGTTGAAAACGTTTTGGTTTAATTACATCCGTTTATATATATTGTTTCCATTTTTTACCCTTTTTATATGTCTTCCTTGTTCCATATCAGAATATAAACAACATTATGTAAATTCGTTAGATAAAATTAGTTAGGAGTTATATTTAGCGTGGTAGTGTAGTATTTGCATGGTATTGTGCTGTGGTAGTGTGCATGATATTTATTGCTTCCAGCTTGAAAGGTTTCTTTGCCGCGAGTGTGGTAAAATTAAATGCGCCTGCCAAACGCCACCCACGCTCGATACTCACCCTGCGACACCTCCGAGTGAAGTCCCCGCAATCGTACACAACAGAGACGATAGTGAACTAACTAAAAGTAATACTATTGAGTACAGACGTCCGAGAGTTTATTCGAGACAGTATTCAGGCTCCGACGTTGTAAGCGATAGTATGTTAAACAAAACAAATTTGGCACATAGAGCGTCCGAACAACCGTTTGTGCGCTCTGTGCAAGGAGAAAATGGAAAGCTGCGAAGATCTTTTGCTGTTCGGTCGCGGGAGGGGCTCGAAAATCTTTTGAGTTTCGCTTCTATCAGAAAAGGACATGAACAAGGAAAAGCGAAGCAAATTAACAAATGATTGTAGATTTTTTTTCTAATTATCACAATGATGTAAAAGACTATAGCTTTATATTTTTTGACTATAATAATTATAGCTTTACATTGATGTAGTTTCACGTAGTCACAAATGCATATTATATTTATAAATACATTAGGAAATTATTACAAATGTAACGATCGCCATATATACTAGTGATGTATAACAAACATGCAATTATTCTATACTTAGTTACTTGCTTTAATTGAGTGTAAATAAATTAATTAGTAATGTGTAAGATTGGGTTATGGACGATGTGAAATGACGACGATATAAAATTATGGAACTATTGTACATACTTACTCTAAATTATGTATTCTCTTGATAGACAAAAGTGTTTCTCTAGTTTTCTATGGTGTTTAGCATAGCTTTATATATTATGTTTGTATATAAAGTTAATATTGTTGTATACGGTGGTATGCGGCTTCAGTGCGCTTTCCGTATTCATCGGAATAGATATGTATATTGTATATATGCGGTGCTGGGTATCTTGTATATAATAGCACATTAAACATCATTTACTAATATTAACTTCATTCATTTATTGTTATTTCTCATTGTAGGCTTTGGAATCAAAATTAGCATCGTGTCGTGGTACAGTTAGACCTAAAGAGCATTCACCAAATTCGACATCGGATGTCAATAAGGATTACAGGTGTGTACTCAAGAATTAAGAAAATGCCCGAACATCATCTAATCATCCCACATTTTGACTGCAACAAGTCGTCGCAACGTTGGCTTGTGTTATAGTGTGATACTATATAATATATCAGACGAATATACATCGCTTTCAAGTCTTCAATGTATTATTACTGATTGTAAAATTCAGATACTGTGATGATTATCACATTTTCCTAATCTACTAATGTCTGTGATGATAATGAAATAGTTAAGGAAGGAGGATAAATATATATGTAAAGGTACTGTTTTGGCCTACCCACCGCAAAACTGGCAACAATTAGCAGCACGTCTTGTCGCGAATTGCTTTATCGCGTTTTTGGTTTCTTGAATAGCTTGATCTGAGTGTCGAGTAATTGAAGATTTATGTTTGAGATGCAAATATATTAATAAAATGAAAACATTTTTGATGTCGATAAAGTTTACGAACTAATGTGTACAGACCTCTATATTTGGCCACACATGAAATGTAGTTTCTACGAGTGGGCAAAAATATTTTGGAAACATATTTTATGTAAATAGTAGATAGAAGTATGTTTAAAATTGTTAACATTCTTAAATTTTATCAAAATTATTTGCTATAAGTGGTATATATTTTACCTATGCATTCTAGGTAGAACTAGGTACCGTAGGTCTGAATTGTGATTTGTTACTTGTCGCCTCGTTGCGCAGCGATAGGCTTCTCTGGGTACTGAATCATTTTTAAGACAAGTATAGATTAATTTAATTTTATCTTTAAGTTATCAATTGGGCTCGTTCATATTACGTGTTAACCTGAACTCGTATTGTTTGAAATTGGCACTAGCAAAAGTCCATATGAATGTAATATTCCACATAAAGATTTTAGTAAATAGTGTTAGAACTATAAGTGGGTAGTGATGTCAGATAAATAGATATGTACAATATTTGCCGAATGAATTACTTATGACTGATAATAATTGACTAACAGTTTATGTACGCAATAATCATTGCATGTGTCTTTATAACACTGGCATGCCTTAACTATTTTTGTGCATTAACTTTATCGAAATTCTGCGGGTGTTTTCCTAGATCTGTTTTTAATATATGTAGTAAATAATCATATATGGTAACATTAAAATGCGTGTAAGGAAGGAATTTGTTTTAGGATTGTTTTAAATACATTTACCACAATTTTTTGTCACAATTACTGTAACCATTTAAAATTGTCGCAGTTTGTTATGGTTATGTTACATCGTGCGAGTTACTCTGTGCGATTACCCTATCAGTTACTGTAATGGAGGTATTTGCATTGTATATGCGATTTACTATCACTATCGATTTAATCTCCACTGCGTATTTGAATTAACTCCTTCCTTCCTCTATCATAAAGCGTCATCTCGCACGGTACTCAATTTTTTACTGGATCTGTAAGTCGGGGTTTTTCTATTCATAGATAGGTATGTGGCAATGACCGTCTGCTCCGTTAACGGCAAAGGCATGTCGAGATATTGAATGAAGGAAGAAACTGCATACTGTAAGCTCAGCAGCTCGCACTGTGTAACCGACTCGTAAGATTTATAAAAAAAATTAGAAGATATCGTCTAGTCTTGCCTTAATATGTTACGAGTTTATCAAAATCTTGTTCAATGTATGAATGTAATCTTATCCTTAAATAAGTCAATAGTTTCAAATGTTTGTTCACAACGCAATAAATATTAATATTTTGTGTTGATATTTGTGTGTATGCTCACATTATAAGTTGGATGTTAATGTATCACGCTGGAATCCTAATTCAGTACATTAAAATTTGATCTATAAGCATAAAGGCGGATATTTTGTAAAAGTTCTACCATCATAAAACATTATTGCAAAACAGAAAAAAAATATCAATTTAAAGAGATACCTAAAAATATATTAGCAATCGACAAGATGATATTTATAATTGTTGCGCTATGTTCAGTATGATTCCATAGATGTAAGGTATTGTGTGCTTTTTTTTCGATGTTAATTTAATTGCTCATTAAGTTAATGCGGTGCACACTTCTGTACTCCTGGTAAGAATTTACGCGTTATCGCGTCGTCACACTTCTGTACTCCTGGTAAGAATTTACGCGTTATCGCGTCGTCAACGTAATGGTTTACATTTAAATATTTTTTTGTATAGCAAATTGAACAGCGCCCCGTGAGCGTATATGGAACTAAATTTGAACATGGCGCGCGTGTATCTCTCATAGTATAGTAAATCACGTAACCATGGTAACGTTTAACTTAAAATATATGAGATTTGGCAGTAAGAATTTGTTTGTTTGAAGTATATAGTCAGGCAACTATCGAGATATTGCAAATTTTATCGTGAGGTTCTAGAGACCGTAGCAATCACCGATCGGTCTACAATGAAATGATAAAGATAATAATTCATATCATATAAAATTTGGCATAAACAAAATCTATGTATAATTGCGGTAATTAAAGTTATATCGCTTCCTTTTTTTATATGTCGCTGTAAAAAATCAATACACCGACTGTTATTGTTTCGTTAATTTTTCAGTTCAAAACACAACAAAAATTATAACCCATTTCAAAATACGAAACAGATTGCAGCTTGTAGACATTTTCGAAGTAGTTTCGATAAACAATCCACTGTTGTAAATAGACACAAATAATATGTAATTTTCTACCCTGGCGTACGTTCGCTTTACTATACCCACACATACGCTTCGCACATCGCCAATACGATAAATCGTAAATTCCTGCTAGATGTACAATTTTATTTTAATGTAGAGCGTCAAAATTCTGTGATTTAAACGTCATGTTGAAAATATACCTAAAAGCCCCGCCTTGTGCTAAATATGTAACAAAAATTTTATGGTTAGTGTATTTGGTCATCTAATGCTCAACATTATCATTCTAATAAAATATTTTCAAATTATATATGAGTAGACATCACTACAATTATTTGTTAACACTCGATTTCAATAATCGATCCCAATCGTTGCCTTTGGATCGATCGAAAAAATGGACCAATCAGAATAAAATTAGTTGACAAGTTTATAAATTACTTATGATTGGTTCATTCTTTGTATGAATCAGAGATCATCGATTGGGATCCTTTATTGAAATTGGTCTTTAGTCAATTCTAATTCACATAAAGTAATCAACATAATGTTTTGTGAAGGTAGGTTTTTGGTCTCGGGCTCCGATTAACCCACTCAGAAGAGTGCTATAGAATAATTACTTATTAGATAACTACGTACAACAAGAATTTTGTATGGCTGCTCATAATATAATATTAGTTCAAGAACCGTTTCTATTTATTTACGTATCTGTAAATCGTATTTACCTTGTTTGCTGCAAATATTTTTATAAATAAATAGCATTTATACAATCACGCGTGTGGCGACCAAACAATTTTTAATTCAGCGCAATATTAATATTGAACAATATTAAAAACATGTCAAACAATATTCTGTGTTTTTTTTTTGTTTATTTTTATATTATTTGTTTACCGACGAGAACATTTGATATTAAGTTTGCCCATTCGACTCGTGTTGGCACTTCTACTGGAGGCTTGTAACTCGTGATCAGCGAGCCCAAAGATATGCTAAATAATTTTATTTTTAATATCAGAGAAGCTTCTTCTTTGTGTAATATTTCTATTAGAATATTTCCTGAAAATGAAAATACAAAGTAAATATTCACGTTGATTTTAATAGTAATATTAATTGTAGTATAATGTTTCTAACAAAGATTTCATTTTATTCAATAAAGATACCAACGGTAATGATTAGCTGGTAAATTCTCATCTTGATAGTCATCGAAGTCAGAGCCTTATAGAATTCGCGATAAGCAATAATGTTTCAAATGCTCAGAACTGAATTATTATTTTACTCACTGACTACTACTTTATTGAATATATAGTATTCGTCAATCTTTTCATGGATAGTAATGGTAAACACGATCGGTGTGACAGGGGGCAGTTATTAACACGTTAACTGCGGGACTAAATGCACAATTCATTAGTACATTCCACCCCACGTGAGCACGTGGCGCATCCGAATGGCAGTGGAACCACACGCCTAGCGTGTGAAAATGGGCGCTAAAATGCAGTCCAGATAATGCGTGAGTGCGTTTCGGCTACACAAAAAATGAGGCATCTGTTGACAGTTGACTGAGTATCGCAGTCGTCGAATTTTTTTTAAAACACACCTATCGAGTTGTGACGCACCTCACACGCATAAATTCAAAATGTCTGGGCCGCAGTTAACGTATTAAAAACATATTGGAACTGTCAAGTTAACAAAGTTACAACTGGACAAAAACATGAATAATAATATAATATGGTAAGCCGAAGTACTTAATTAAATTATACTAACCCGCTATTTTAGGACTCTGCATTACCCAGAGTGACGTCACGTAAATAGGTAACGTTTGGACCACATATATCAACTTGGCCAATACATGCTGCACCATGAGTGAAAGCACTCTAAACTGAAATAAATAAAAGATAATTCGTTTCAAATTTTAACTCATAAAACAAGTGAACAGAACTTCCATTCTATTAGAACATGGTTGCTTATTTTAGAAGCACGTTATAGATTTTGTTCATCATTTGAATGACGACGAATGACAAATCTAAGTAGAATACTGAAAGAAATTAAATATTAACACCAAATTGATACCTGGTTATTTCTAAGAATGAGAGCTTTGATACAAGGATAGGCAATGCAATAACTTTGACAAGCGTTCTATTTACCTAAAATTATACATAAACCCTAATAAAAACTATTGATATATAATCTTACCATAGTAAACACAATATAGTAGAGTGCTGTTGTAGGCAACAACAATAACAAAATGGTAAATGCAACTGTTCCTACAAACAGTTCTTGATTAGTATATTCACACGAATCAATGCCACCTCTCAAAGGATTGTATTTCCGTCCAACGAATAATCTCATTAATGCAATCAAACCACTTATTTGCATGTTAAATAGTCTGAAACAAAATGAACCGAATAATTATATCGTAGTTTTTTTTAGGTAGGTACCTGTCTATGGAAATCTTTTTACTTTTTACTAATAAGTATTATGAATGCAATGCATTTCCATCGTTAGATTACATTTGTATTAGTTTTATATATTGTAATATCCGGGATGTACGGCAGTATGGAAGGTAAGCCTCATGCTGCTGTTGACATCCGTCGGTGTACGACGTCTTTTGATCCCATCACCCCCCACAACAGCAAACGAGCCGAATCAGGCAGCACCGCGTTGTGGCTGTTGCAAACAACAGCTTAGAATTCAGATACTTGTTAATCCGCCGAAGATGGCAGCCGCGGAGTTTTAGTTGATATGCCGTGCGTAGGGTGTATATAGTACATAGCGGTAGGAACTCAGGTTGGCGGTGGTCCACCCAACATATCCCTACGAAGCCTGGGGCGGTAGCGAGACTCTTTGTCCGCGAAACCAAAAAGAACAGGTAACAAAACATGTAAAATTAATCTAGTTTATATCCAACAAATGATACTTGCTAGGTTTTTGTAGTGGCGTTGTGGCAAATGAATCTTTGCTAGGTGTTGCTTACCTGGCTGCATATACGTAGATACAATAAGAATGAAATGTTGCAATACATATCAAATCTGATATAACTGCCGTTTGAAAAGTAATACCTAAATAGCCCATGTACCGATAAACATGTATTATTGTATCCAGTTTTTCGCCCGAAACATCTGAAACGTAAATATTGATGGAATTTTTACTTTTTTGTGTCATGCATTTTGCGCGACCTTTCCATTTAGTTCATATACCCAGTTGCTAGTGTAATTTTTAACCAGAGTTGGATTTGTTATAAGTCGCCGCATAAGAGCGTCAGCAGTCTAAGGGGCAGCATAGTTGTAATCTGTTTTTTTTTTAGCAAATTAAGCACCTGGCACTGGACATAACGGGTGACACAAACTAAATTGCCTACACAAAAACTATATACAATACATAACAGGTAAATATTTACCTAGGAACAACCACCATAGTTGAACATGATAGGAAAAATATCTCCCTAACATATTGTTAAATGCATTGTTTAGTTTCAATCCAACAGGAGCACCCATGAGCCATCTCAATAAAGAGTAAAGGGAATTTATAAGTTTCTGAAAAAAAAAATGACACATTTAGACTGCCTTTATTTAAAAATTCAGTTTTTTTTATTATAATGTAACTTTATTAATATTAAATATTACCACTGATGTAATAAGAGCGAACTACATATCAATTATAACATAAATTGTTATTGGATCTCAAATAATTTGGTCCATGGATAGGTGTTATGAATGGCAAAGTTCAAATTTGTTCCCATTATCCATGACAACTCTATGGTATCACGTAGCCTAGTTTAGTGAACATCTAATTAGAATCACAAACTATTTCTATCACTGTTAAGTGGGAATTTATAATTTATACCAAAAAAATATTTAAAAAAAAGTTATTTCAGTAAAATTTTGATGGATTTTACATTATCAGAGAAAAATGTCACATTATTGAAACACCCTCCCTTCCCCACCATAACCACACCTAAAGCTATGTTATACTGTAAATGAATGGAAAAGATTGAAGATCATAAAGATTTTATCCACAGAAGAATGGATATAACTTTTACCAATGCAATCCTAAAAACAAGTTTTAAAAAAACTGTGATGGATCAAATTTACCTTGTTTTTGCTATAAAAAACACATTGGTTTCACAAAATCACAATGCATTATTTAAAATTATTTTCTTCTACAGTCGAAAGGAATTCTTGAAAGACATCCAATTACCTCTAATACTCCCATAAGTGCAGAGTTTATGTCTCTTTTATCTTGAGACAATAACTGTAGAGCAACATATCCAAGTATTATATCCATTATAATTGCTAAAATAAGATTGCCCTGCTTAATTGAGACCTAAAAAAATATATTTTGTCAGTTATAGTTTTCTTAGTATTTTTTTACTGTTTCAATATTACTGTAAAACACTTACTTTTTTATCCCTTCTAATAAAGTAATCACAAAGCCATCTTGCTAAATTTAAATAATTTAATATATGCTGTAGAAACATTGATGAAGTTAACCAATACGGTGTAGTTAAATTTGATATGTAAGGGCTGGTTTCATTAGTACGCCCATTTTCGTTTTGTATTAAAATTTGTAGATCTAAGAAGTCACTATCATCAAGTTTGATTTGCGATTTTTTCATAACATCATAATCATATAACATAAAGACCAAGTTATTTGTATTTATACGTTTTCCATTTATCACTAATTTGTTTATTCGATGAGGATAACACTGGTCTAATACGAGTAAGTTGGACATATGCATTAGTTTGTTCGACACATTACTACTACAGTAACCACAAATGCTATTTTTTGTTTTTTCATTCAGATCGAATAGTAAGTTCGTGCTTGTTGAGTACTTAGTGATAAAAACAGTAATTGCATGCTCCGAATTGTTTACAACACCTTTGAAGTAAAATTCTTGACATTCTTTTGGCACAATAGGAAATAATATTTTTATAGAGTTAGATATTAGTGCCATATTGTGTTAGTTCATCCTTTGTATATATATCTATCCACTAAAACATAGTATTTTTATTAAATTTATTTTTATCAGCACAACCCGTACTCAGATTTACTCGACAGAAGACAAAAGACAATTTTTTTTTTTTTTCCTTCGTCCTAAGAGGACAGGCTATAGTCTTACGACCATACTGCCTAGTCAGACAAATGACAATACCGTTTTATTATGACATTTGCCAATTCCCATAGACTAAAGTAAGGCAATGGAACTAAAAACAGAAACTCTTGAAATTTTTTCGGTGACTTCTTATGCAAACCTGACGCTATCTATCAGAAATACACATAAATTACTATCAGGTTTGGATGTTTGGCACCGAGATGTTCTGGATTGACATATAGGCTACTTTTGATTCTGGTATAATATTTCTTTGGCAAATAGTTTTTTTTTTTTTTTTTACTTATATATATATATATATATGAGGCGGATTGGTACCGTGATTTTTGGGATTTTGTAGCGGGAAGCGTTTTTAACGCGAGCAACACCTAATTGAGAATATTAATTATGTGGGTAGTGGGTACCAGTACCTACCTACTAGTTGTACGCTATATATTTATTTATTTATTTATTGAATAACACACCAGTGACACATGCATCTAGAAATCACAAATAATAAATAATAAAACTAATTCTGATACATATGACTATTAAAGGTATGCACAGCATTCTCACACAAATAACATCTAGATAGAATTACAAATTAAAATTAGAATTACAAATTAAAATTACAAAATAAAAATAAAACCAGAAAATACTATAACAAACATAACAGAGCCTCGTTTCGGGATTAAAGTGAGTGGATACAAAACAAAAACAAAATTTGAAAATAGTAACAATAAAAATTAAATTATAGTAACTATGAATTACAATAAAAATGTCTCAAAAAGTAAAAATAAAAAAAAATCAATATTCAAGATTAAAAAAAAAGATTAACATTAAATTATAAACTCTAATCTACTTCGTCAAGCAAATGTATCAGCGCTTCCCTTCTGAACTTGGATAGTGATGAACTGAATATGTCCAGATCCGGATATTTAGTGTTTAGAGCATTATACTCACTGCACATTCTTACAATGGGCGAATTAAATCCAATATTAGTACGGACGTGTGGTATATAAAATGTTCTTGTAATAGGTTGTCTAGGTAATTTACGTGGAACATTTAGGCTGATTTTATTAAGTATGTCACTGTTGTTGCTCATGTTATTTAATAATTTATAAAGGAACATTATGTCATTGATTTTACGGCGATCAGTTAATGTGTTCATTTTAAAAAGCTAAACGTGATTTATAACAGCTTGCGATGACTAATTCCGAAGAATGGAATGCCAAGTATCTTGTAAAGGCTCGTTGAATATTTTCTACACGCTGAGATACTGTACTATAATAAGGATTCCAAATAACACTACCATATTCCAACTGACTACGCACAATCGCATTATATATGACGATTTTAGTTTTTAGGTTTTTGAAGACGTGATGCACCACAATACAACCACTCCAGTGGGGTACTATATATATTATGAGTCCTTTGGTCACACAAACGATTTTCGGGCATTATAGGAAAAAAGTCATGGTGCGTGCATTCTACAGACTTTGTACTTAGGTATACTTACATTTGTAACAGATGAAGTCCTCCTCTGTACCGTATTTAACACGAGTAAAATGCTTAAATTAGTATCAAATTAGTATCCAGTCGATAGTAGATACCTATACCGGTACTATACTTATTACTTATTAGATTATAATGGATTACTTATGTAAACGCTAATCATTATAATATAGGTACTAGGTACTTGTTGATGTTTTCCGAATTCCGGTATCTGTTCCGTTTACTTATTTTTTCTACAGGTTTACTTTTTTGATAAATGCTGGATGCTGTCACAACGTATTTAAGGTTAAGTTTTAGTAATTAAGATCCTTTTGTTGCACCAGCCTTTAAATCTATAATCTAAATTATATTGACCGAGATCTATGTCAAAATATGAATGGAAAACAATAATATTATGTTTGTAAATGTAGGCGTATGCACGCTGCACACTGTTTCATAGTTTTTATAAATTTTTTAGTATTATTGTTTTTTTTCGTAAATTTTTAGTTGTTGTTAAATACTTTTATGTGGATTTTCTCCACACTCTTACGGTGATGTGCGTGTATTAGCTTATATAATTAATCAGACTTTGTATAGAAAAGACTTATTCAAAAAAAAAATATTGAATAATAATATTATATAATATTATAAAAGAATGGACAATTGATGACAAAAAATAAAGCCCGGAGTTTCTTTCTGCCTTTCTTCTTCGGTTAGTCATCGCTTAGGTAGTTAGTGAAAGGCTGGTAGGTTAGCTAGGTTAGGGCTTTTATTGTCCTCACCGGTGAGGATCGCGACGCATTTCTCCCTTATTGCCTATTTAAAAATACATATATACATCATTTAATTTCTTCTTCCCTGCCAGCCCGAGCTGGCTTCTTTGTTTACTAAGTATATTTTTCATTTATTTTATTTTCAATATAAATTGTCTTTGTTTATATAAGCTAATTTAATTAAGTAATAATTAAATATTCTCATGTACCTTGACTTATCATAAGTGCAACTATGATCGCCTACGTGATGAATAAAGCATTTTAATTTTAATTTTATTTTAAAAAAATAACAAGGTAAGGTCAGGTGGGGCAAGTGCGCCGACGGGGTAAGTGCACCTACTCTAAAAAAATCGAGAACTATTGATGTTATACAATTACCGCAATCTTACATCTATGCTACTAACTGAAATACAGTTCCACTAAAAAACAGAAATGGCTCTGTTCATTTTAATACGATTTATTTGCCATTTTATTTTAAGTGTCATTTAGACCTGTAAACCGAGATGACCCCGTGGAAGATAATATCAAATATTTCAAGATATTTAACATATTTCTGTAAACCAGTAAGGTGAATAGATAGTTTAAACCTTTATTTTAACTTCCCGCTTGAATTTTATTTATATATACTAAAATAAAGGATTTTTAGCAATGCGAAAAAATGTACCTAAAATTGTCGAGTAGGGCAAGTGCGCCACAGTTAATAGTCGTATGGCGCACTTGCCCCTGATCCATATATAACCAACATTTTTGAGAATAAGTTTTACTAATATGAATTATTATTATTAAAATGTTATACTTAACAGCAGAATTTTTTGTACTCAAGGTATTTTGTTTTAAGCCGACTTAAATAAAAGGGCGTATTAGTTAGTTCGTTTTACAAAAGAAAAACTGAAATACCTTGGTCTAGGAGCAACTTTTATGCGAATAGGGTTGCAACTGTTCGATCAGACACGTTATCTGAATATAATGCAGCTAAAACATATCAAATGTCATAAGGCCAAATTCTAAGTAATTGAGTTATAACGCATTCAAAATTGCTAATACCTACATTTTTGTATGTTTTTAGTTTTTAGAAATAAAATGGATTTTATATTAGGGCTACCATTTTTTATTCCAACATATCCGCACACAAAACTAACATAGCAAAAAAATATATATAAAAAAAAATCTAAAATGTTTTCAAGCCCTGATTTACATATATATGGCGCACTTACCCCGAATTTGATTTGACAGCCATAGTTTGTTATAGTATTGAGTGATTAAAAATTATCCAAGAGCAATGCGAGTAAAACTTATTTCTCTTACGGACTAAAGTGAGTGTTTTCTTTATAATGTTTCATATTGGCGTTTTTTTACACAGGCGCACTTACCCCATTTCCGGAGGCAAGTGCGCCTACTACAATTTTTTACTTTGAGCAAAATATTATTCATTTATGGTCGGATTTCCTTGAATGGCTATAGGTTGTTAACACAAAATACCAAATATTCTTAAATTAATAAAATTAAATTCTTAAGTCAGCACAAAAAGAAATTATTTGCATTGAATCCAGCTATGAAAATTTTATGGCGCACTTCCCCCGACTGACCTTACATATTTCGAACAATAGTTTTTGAGTATTGTAGAATTGACTACCAACAGAAAGCTATTTAACCACATGAGTAGAATATAGACTTTATCGACTTATATGCTATGTCTGGCAATGGACTGTTGCTTAGATAGGTTTTTACTGCGCGTAGATGCAGTGCTTGCGTGGGCATTTAAATCTAATAGAAAAAATTGCAATCTACCATTTTCACTAAAACTGTTAATTTTTGTTTAAAATTGTTCTATGTTATTACGTCGTCAATGATCTATATACAAAAAAAAAATATAAAAATAAAAAAATTAAAGCACAATCCATCAGCGCCTACTGGTAACTAGAAAAAAATACTCTATTCGCTTTTGTAATAGACACTTAAAGTAAACCTAGGTATGTAGGTATACCAACCAACTAGTTTCATCGTCAAATGCAATTGATCACACGATGTCGCAAGAGCTGATACAGCGTTGATGCCGCTGCGAAATTACCGATCGTGCGCGGATATTAAATGTTTCATGTAAGTACCTATATTACCTACGACCCTTACCAATTGCTTGCATTTGAGCATATCAAAATAACTTCTGAATGCATTAAGAGTATGAATCGATACTTCACTGTCTAATGTGCAAGCTATGCGGTTTATCTAGAACAGTCGTACGTTCGTATCCCGTCCTTGTGATATAAAATAGGGGTAACCCAAACCGGTTTGGGTAGGTTAAACCAGGCGAACAACCTTTTTACCCATGCTTCAGTAAGGAAAATGCAGTTTTTCTCGAAACCATAAACATGAAAACATGTTTTTAAATTGAATTTTAGAATAGCAGCGCCTATGCTCGGGATGACATTTGTCGCAGCCCTAGGCACACAGTTAAGTGTGTACCTATATATCTCATGGTTGCCAATTCACATTGAAGCCTATAAGGGCTCACGAACAGTTACTAGCCTTCTCCCCCTGCTCCCATCCTGAGGAACAACCACTCAACCAAGACCCCTAACCCAGAGCCTACTGTAGTTACTTTGGTGTGTTAAGTAGAAAAAGAAATAAATAGTTTTATATTTATCATAATACAATTTAATTATGAAATCAGTATAAGTAACATTATAATTAGTAAATATACTTACTTAATCTAAAATTCATAAATTAAATTGTTATAACGTATTGTATATACTATATATATGGCCAAATATACATGAAATCGCGGAGCAAATTTTCAGACAAAGCGTTGATCTCTACAAAAATGCTACAGCGCCATATTTGTATTGACGATGATGGTGATGGGTTTGATAGATGATATTGGCATGGTAGTCTGGGCTTTGACCTTTTGGGTTAGTCTTGCAAGGTGAATTAGCCATCAGAACAGGGATTTTCTCAGCGTGGATCCTGAAATTTATTTTGTTTGAATTGAGACTTCCAGTCATGACTCTTTGGAAACTTGATGTCAAAACCCAAAGTTCTTGTTCGCCTTTAAGATTATTTACGACTTTAACTCCGCTTGCAAACTGCAATGTTTCGCTATTGATTGCCACTTTGTGGAAGTTACGTGGAGAGAATTCTGATGCTGTGTTCCAGCACAAAATGCTTGGAGGATCCATGTAGCCAAAGTAAAGGATGCCGTCGCGATCCATGGCTTCAGCTGCTGACTGACTTGCGCGTTCCTCTGGGAATACCTGTAGAAATAAATATTATTGAATATTGTAACAGCCTCGGTGACTTAGTTATGTCGCGTGTGCGGTCCCGGATTGAACAAAATGTTATTTCATTTTTCTGCTCGGTATCAGCCCGGAGACTGGAATTTGTGCTCGATGTGGCGATAGGCTCGCCCCCTATTACCGTAAGATGAAATACACTTGGCTAAGTTGCATGCCCTGGTTACACCTCCGTATAATCTTTCGGTGATAGAGGCGCGAGACGATTTTTTGTTTTTTAAATATATACCCCCTTATTCATAAACGTTTTTTATCTAACGACCGAGTAAGGCTGTGATAACAAGTCTGTTTCTCAGTGCTGACGGCATGGTAGTCTTCGCAGTGCGTACATACCGCCGTTGTGATTGGCTAATATTGAAATACAACAATAATAACCAATCACAACGGCCCTATGTCTGTTTCTCAGTGCCGTTGGGCACTGAGAAACAGGCTTGTTATCACAGCTTTACTCCGTCCTTAGATAAAAAACGTTTATGAATAAGGGGGTTAGTAAATAAGAATTAAAATACTTCCCTTTAGGGGCCGTTCAAGTATTACGTAACGCAATTTGGGGAGGAGGGGGGTCTTGTAAAACGTTACGATGCGTTACAGGGGCGGGAGGAGGGTTCGTACAAAGCGTTATGTAACAATGTTTTTTTTATTTAAAACAATAACGAAGGTCTTTTAGCGACTTTTCGGTATTTTGCGTAAAATAATTGTAAATATTAGAAAAAAAAAATAACTTTAGAGTTACATAACTTTGGAGGGGGGGGGCGTACAGGAAAAGTTACAACGCGATAAATGGGGGGGGGGGGTCAAAATCTTCAAAAATTGCGTTACGTAATACTTGAACGGCCCCTTCATTATTTCTACGATCTATTGTATGACAACCTACTTCGTATGAGTATTTTATATAATGTGCAATCGATTATTATAATGCAAAGGTATAAAATAAAAAGCACTTACAAATACATCTCCGGGGTTGACCGTAGGATCGTGTAATAAAGATTCGTTTCTCAATACTCCAGTGCGAACAACGTTCTCAGTGGTGGACGCTAAAGCGTGGAAGTAAAGCAAGCGGCCCTTTCCCGGTCGGTAGGGAGATAGAGCCATGCCGAGAACTCCGTCCATAAGGTCGAAGGATTCACCTGTAAAAATTATATCAATTACAAATTATTATGGCAAACTTTGATATGCCATGTAATAAAACTATTTAAAAAAAAAGTTTTTACAATGTATTAAACGAGTTTCTAAGAGCTTCTTAATATAGAAGTATACCCTGTTTAAATCAGCACTGGCTGGTGATGGTGTCCTACCCCAGCAAAACGATGCGAATAGGCATAAATAAAAAAAATATATAATGTAAGGCAGAAGTATACATAGGTATTGTACCTATGATCATCATCATTTCGCGCTCCGCGGGAAATAATTTATGTGTTTAATGTACTGAACGTCTCAGTAGTCAAAGTTGCGTTAATAATGAGTTGTGTATGCGTCTGCCAAGTGTGAATTTGCCGCCTGGGGCACGGACCCTGGCTTGCCCCCCCTAGATCCGGGGTTGTAGAAAAGTAACACTTACCATCAATAGTAAAGGTTCCTCTAGAGGGATACGGGAAGAATAATTTATTAGTGGCTCGCCAGGAGCGGTCTCCAGCCACATCAACTACGAGCACTCCAAATCCACTCACGTCAGCAACATACACAAAAGTATCAGAGCAGTCGCCGTAGCGATGAGATCTGACGTCGACCACCTATTGATAAAATAAATAATTAATAACATATTATTATCATTATACTAACCGTATTTTTCTGTCGTAACTCGTAACTAACTTTAGTAAATTATACACATGAACCTTCCTCTCGAATCATTCCATTCATTCTTAAAAACCGCATGAAAATCTGTTCAAGTAGCGTAGCGTGGGTTGTTCCCTTCCGGGACGGACTCGGAGGTGGAGGAAATTTCTTTTTAAATATGTAAGGATACTATTGATAAGTACTAATCTTTACTAATATATAAAGCTAAAGAGTTTGTTTCAACGCGCTAATCTTAGAAACTACTAAACCGATTTAAATTTTTATTGACTCATAAGAAGCTACTTTACTCCCGAATGCTATAGGCTACTTTTTATCGCGGGAAAATATTTATCCCGGAAAAAAACCTCACACAGGCGGAGCCGCAGGCAAATGCATAAATATAAAATTGTTACTTACTGGAGTGATGAAAAGTGATGATGCGGTATAGCTGGAGGTGTTAACGACATGTCTGTAAATAAGTTTGTCGGTTGAGAGATCGAATGCTAGAAGTTGAGGCGGGCAAAACTGTGTTTCTCCGATCTTGCCTGCGTCCATTACCCACAGCCGATTGCATTCGTCGATCTGAAATAGTAGGTAGATACTTAATGCGTGGCTGATTTGTAGTTTTGCTTTATTTTTATAGATTTTTTAGCTCTCCAGAGGTAACCAAGTAAGACATGATCCAAGGAGCCTTTGTGACACACATGAAAATTAAACTTACGTAATGTGAATATAAGATTGATAAAAGGATCGTATAATCGACGACTATGCTGAAAGTATTACGTAGTTAGTTTTTGTTTACTACCACCGTGTTTTGAAAGTTATAGCTATATCTAGTTCCATTCAACACCAAAAAGTGATCCGTACGAATTGTCAACGTGATGTTTATGAATACCTGCGCTATTAAGTAATAATTATTTATCTTCATAGATATGTACTTATGTCTACACTAAAATAAAAATATAAGTAAAAAATAATATTTTCTATTTTAACTTTACGAAACTAAGGAAACTGCGTTACAATTTTTAATAAAATAACTATCGTAATACAATAATATTGTCAAAGTTAACATTATTTTTTTTACTAATTAAAGACAAGTTCAGTTAAAATGTCACTGAATCATAATTATGGGAGCGCCTACTAAACATTATCTCATAGATCTTGTTTTTTTATACTACGTGAATAACGTGAAGCAATCATTGCATTCTCTTTGTTAGGGATAGCACGTGTCTATTGTCTTACTTAATGAGATTGCAACGTTTTACAGGAAAATATAAAGACGAACACTTAAGTTCATGGCTATAATATCCAAGGCGTTATTGCAGATGTTAAACAGACGCCTTGAGCAACACCTTATGGCCTATAAAATAATATGATTAACTACGATAAACACTTATTTCAATTTAACATTGTTGTACGAAGCGATCCAGTCTTCTCAATATACACTATATAATGTATAATTATAATCAAACATATTACAGTTACTTTATTATCTGAATTCAATTATTCATTGCAGGTCGATAAGTACCTACGTTAATAAAGTTAAGGTCTTATGTAGGTAGGTATTATGTAAAGTTTAAATATGTTGTTACAAGGACAAAAGCTCATATTACTTAATAGCGCGGGTTCAATCGTAATCAATTACTTAGTACTTAGTACAGCTTCAAAGCTGACTTAATTGAAGGGACTAGATAATTTATTCGTGCTCAATACGTACAGCCACTCTGAATACTGAAGTGAGCCCTTGACAGTTTGAGCCCTGGTTTTCATGCCACGAGTAGTCAGGATAGCCCACGATGCGGCCTTGCTCGTCCACTGTTCCGAGTGTTACCGGCCGACCTTCATCGAACCGAGGTATCGACACGAAAATACGTGACGTCAGACCACCTGTTTACAAGAATAACAAAATGACCATCAGCATATATCAATAATAATAGGAAGTGTATTGTCTTCTAAATACTTAAAATGTGTTTATAATTAAATAAATAATATTAGGTTGTCAGTGGCAATATTATGTCACATACATTATGGTATTGTTTAAGCTTTTATCTCAATTCAGAGATAGGCAGAGCAGCTATAAACCGAGATTTTGACACTTAGGTAAGTCCTACGTAATAGTAAGCGAGATATAATTCCAGACTTAGACTAATCCGACGAATGTACTTTCACAGAATGGGGACATTTGCAGAATTCTACCTCGGTTTCCCTTTACACTCTTAAGGGCAGCCTAATAGGAGCCATGAAGGACTTGCGGACAGACTTTAAAGGTTGTTCGTCACTCATAAGTCTATACACTCAATACACTCACAAGTCATCTACAACTCTATACAGTCAAGTATCCTCTGCGACCCCTGAGATGGGTGGCCGTCGACGCCTTCCTCCGGTGCGCGGGAGCTTTTATTACCTAACATTCGAAGATAGGCGCCATCGCGTAATGGCAATTACGGTAAACATTTAAACACTTTTTGTCGCAGGAATTCGTAGCCGTCCGTAATGCAGCGAAGCACCGCAGAGTTGTAGTTGGTATTGTCGTGCTTTGGGTTGTAGTGTAAGAAACTCGGTCTGGCAGCTGGCTGACGTTCTTCATCTTTTCGGGTTGCTCTATGACTGATTCTTAGACCTGTGACCCTAATATATATTGGACCCTGTATTGGATGATTACATCCAATCGCCTCTTCAGGATAGCCGGTAGTGATAAAGAATGCACTTTCTCCGCGAAATAAAAAAAGATTAAACTCTAATATTTGACATAAAGACCCAATATTACTTTAACCAACAGGTCTCTGGACAGCGATCGAAATACGTAGGATGTACATACACAAATTACAAATTCTTGTAGAGACATAATAAATTACAAGCATATTTTTAGACAAAAATCTAATTATTGTTCGTTTATAATGCCAGCTTCATCATAAAACATAATGGTCGTTAGATATTTCAAACTATGCCGCAAAGGAGACCTATTGAGTCAAGCGTACTATATATACCTAATCTATGTAGGTAACATTTCATGTACCATGAGGGATTGGATTTGATTCCCGGATTTAGACACGCTAAGACCATGATAAAAATCGGTTGTGGCGCGGTAGCTTCTTAGGTTCTAAACATTTGTTGTTGTAACATGTTACAACTAGCCTCAATATTTTGTTACACTAACTCCATATCTTATATGATTTAACGGTCACAACTATGAAATCATGAGGGTAGCAATAACAACTTTTACAGAGTTAAAGATATGTTTGCATGCGTATAAGATTAATCTGTACTAAGAAAGCTATCAAAAATTTTATGTTAGTTCTCGAAAATTATGCGGATATAATATTGTCATTTTACCGTCCAGCAGGATAACAGCTAAGATGTAACATAAAAAAATAAAATTCAGTAAAAAAAAATTTAGGTAAAGTTAATACACTTGGTTAAAATGCCATGTTACACCTTAGCCCTATCATAACAACGCCCTTGCCTTCCTACATATTTAACAATGACTGTAGATAGCTGTATAAAAATATAGTTCCATCCTTCCAATATTTATTGTAGAAATAAATAGAAAACAACATGCAAACAAACGAACGGGGCTGGCAAAATACAGTTCAACCCAACCGCTAGGCTTACCTAGATAATGGGTACCCATAAATAAAACATGTTTTTAAAATTTCTCAGATATTTAGAACACTATATCTAACATCAAAAAGGTGAACAATACACATTGCGTGGCATGTCATATGCCATTAGTTCACCTTATTGAATTACTGGGCCGGTCACGCCGATGGCTAGTTTTTGTAAGTACATATCTGACTTTCGACCAAGGTCTTTCGAATTATCCTAAACACTAAAACCCGGAACCGGCGTTATATCTATTGAGTAACTGTCGCTGCAAGGTTACATAATTTAGACAACATATTTAATACATAAATAAATTAAATCAAGTAGACAAGTTGGAACATTATGATTTTTTTGTGCATTTAACAGGACCAGGTCAAATATAATACACGTGTACTCTAGATTTCAGATTTTTTTGCTTCAGCGCCATTGCGAAATTATTATCAAGTAACCTCCAAGGCGTGTACATAATATTCGAATATTTTTAATTATTTGCATGGTTGACAAATTTTGGATTGCTTATCTTCTTAAAGTAGAACGAAATTCTAATTAGGGTTGACATTTATTTGCTGCACTATTAAGATTAGCAGACAATTAAATTAATCTATAATTTAAATTTAACTATTCTAACACTAATTAATTATGCATAGGTTAACGGCTTTCATTATTAGTATGTTGTAAGTACTTAGTCTAAATTCCTTGTCCTTATTGTAAATATTTTTTGATATATCAATAATAATGAATTATTATCCAAACATTCATAAATAGAGTACGCGACTCTGTAGTAAGTGGTAACGTTGCGAAAGTTTTTTTATATATTTTTTTATTTATCTAACTTTGTTTTATTTTCTAGCTACATACATATTAAATACATATAATATATAATTTTGCATGCTGTGGTCTCCTATAATTTAAGAGGCACGTCACATTGTTAATTGTACCAATATTACGACATTGTATTTATTATATGCCGCGTATCCTTTGTTGGAGGTCCTTAAATAAATAAATAAAATAAAATATTTATAATCTTGACGAGATACTGGATATATTACGTAGTATTTACATACTTACTATTAGTATTTAAATGCGTACTATAATAATATAAAGCTAAAGAGTTTGTATGTTTGAACACGCTAATCTCAGGGACTACTGGTTCGATTGAAAAGTTCTTTTAGTGTCGAAAACCCATTTATCGGAGCATCAATGAAATATGTTGCTAAAACAAGAAAAAATTATTCCTTATGAGAGCTCCCGTTGCGTGCGCTGCGTAAACTCTTAAACAATTTTAAATAATACATATGTAGCATATTATGCCTACCTAATATGAAACATGTAATAAATTACGGTTAACGAATTAGCAAAGCCCTTTTATTCTGAATTATTGGGGACTAATCTTGTAATGCTACTGGTGATAACTTTATAACAATTTCCTTTTATGATGTGATTTTAACTTTTGACCAATGAGTTAATTATGTATATTAGTAAAAAAAAATATATTATTATATCCTCTTTTGTAACAAATTTAACAAAAAAATAACCGTTGTCCTAAACAGATTGTTACATCCAGATAGATTAAGGTTTACAGATTCCAATGAAAACTTGCTCGCCCATAAATACATCATAGATAAAAAAAAAATACTACAAAACTGTACTGTGTTTTGACAAATGTCCCTAGGTATCTAAATAAAAAAGGTTGGTCGCATTCGAAACAAATTAAATAAGGTAATTCAGATTATCTTCCGGAAAATGGGGTGACGTAAAGTTTGGCCAATGTACAAAGTAACCCATGTTTACGGGAATTGATAAATATACCTATAATATTATTATGTAAATTTCCATATCGACGGTTGAATCGAAAAGACGGTTGTTTCGAAAAATTTTAACTAGGTAAAAAAAAACTTAGAAAAAGGAGCTGATTTTGAATATGTATTAAACTTAATGTCGAGACGTTTGTTTCGAAAAATTTTTAACTAGGTTAAAACAAAATTGGAAATAGGAGCTGAGTTTAAATATGTATGAAACCTAGTGTCGCAAAAAAATGTCGCTTAAGTCAATTAGCCTTTCAACCGTCGATATGATTTTAGAAAACTATGTGGATTTAGTAACGTATATTTTGTAGCAGCGAATCAATGCAATATTACTAGTCACCATTATGTATGGGCCACCTAAATTGTTGTTCTTAAAATAGTACCACCATTATGTATAAATTAAATTTTGCCGAACACATTTTGACAAACCGGACTGCGTGAAAAAAAAACTGTTACCGTGTGCTTTTTGTGTGCGTAAATTGACAGTAGTGCGATTAGAATTCTACACTAGTAAAATAATTAATTATGATTAGAATTAGGTACGGACAAGGAAGTTAAATATTTCGCGCTCCTATACTATAGACATTGTTACACGATTATATTAAATACTTATTTAAAAGAGAGAGAGGTTTCTTGCTTAAAAAATTGAGGTCTCTCGTCAGTACTTATCTTTTTTTTTATTTCATATTTGTAGTAGTCGCGGCTGTTTTACTTTTTTTTGTGTCTTCACCTCCACACTTTTAACTTCATAATTCTTTCCACTTCATAAAAATTATGACTCATCAGTGATTATGACAAAAAAGGTTTGGGTAAGATCGGTCGAAGAAAAATACGACATAACTATTTAAATATTAAATTTATAATTAACTTCCTAGTTCAGCAGGTCAAAGCTAGTTGCTATATTTAATAAAATATGTCAGTATTTTTAGGTCACAGAAACCGAATATTATTTTAATTATTTAATTAATTAAAATAATTATTTTTAGACCATTAAGCACCAAGAGTTAATAATATATAATAATATCAGCCCTGTATTATATACTTGCCCAGTGCTGAGCACGAGCCTCCTGTACTACTGAGAGGGATTAGGCATTAGTCCACCACGCTGACCAAGTGTCGTTTGCTAGGCTTCACACACCTTCGAAATTCCTATAAAGAACTTCTCAGATGTGCAGGTTTCCTCACGATGTTTTCTTTCACCGTTAAAGCGAACGATAAATTCACAAAGAATACACACATGATTTTTTAGAAACGTCAGAGGTGTGTGCCCTTGGGATTTGAACCTGCGGACATTCGTCTTGGCATTCCGTTCCACACCCAACTAGGCTATCGCCGCTTACTTAACCAAGAGTTAGTCCTACCATTTTTATGAAAATATTTTATATATCAATAAATCGATGGTGTTATCAAATAAACAACAAATACATTTTATAGCGGTGACTAGTAGCAGACTCCCCGTCCGTATAGGTCGCAGTACGTTGCCTGCACGATACACCTCGTAACGGTGAGTATCCGAAACAAGGTGTATCCAGGCGCCGCACGTGACATCTTCCCGACCAATGGGGTGAGCCTGCGCGCCACCAGGGAGTCACGTAGTCCATGGCGCGTGAGTGTACTTATGATAAGTTTATAATTATGTGCATTAAAGTTTACGCTGCAATATTATGGACTCTAATTGAAGCTGACCCACCCCGACTATAATTTTATTTTTTAAATCGCATGTGTTATTTTTGATGACACAATATTATCATTCTTGCCGCCCTTGTACCTGGTATCTCATCTATGCTGCCACAAAGGTCGTCCTAATGAATAATTTTCAAATTTCGTAACCGACGATATTTATCAGCGTCCTTAGCATAAAATCTTCTTGATTTATTCAAAAAGACATGACTGATGAAGTATACCTAAACATACTTTATAATCACTGAATATGTTAACAATAAAGAAATTCACGCATTGCAGTAAAATATTTTTTACAACTAAATGATTAGACGGGTAGTTCTCTCGTCTGAATCCTGATGCTAAGCTTCACGATCACCCAGGTTATCAGTTGCAATACCATTATGAGCCCAAAAATCACAAATGTCCGAATTGCATGAAATTAGCTCACCTAAGGCACCCTAAGGCATTGGATAGTAGGTTCCAAAATACCCAAGGAGTGTATTACAAACCTGGGCTAATAGATAGTCACCCAAATTGAGCATCGAAATTTAGGCTTCCTATTTATTAAATTCAGCTTTTAATATTAATAACAAGGTCTTATCAAAATGCTAAAATAATGCTATTTATACCCAAACTTTGTTCAAGTAACACAACTACGGTCTACGCAATAAATACGATTATGTCCTTGCTATACAAATTCAATATAATATGTCTCATGTAACTGAATATAAAATATTATAAGAAAAATAAAAGATTAATGTTATTAGTAATACCAAATACTTATGTAGCAATATGTAAATCCATCAAGCTATTGGTCCCGGTTATTAAAAATCAATTTTCATCGGCATCTCTGACAACCAATTAAATTATTTGGCACTTATCTATACTTTAATATATTTTTGGCACGTTTGGCACGTCTAATTTGGTATAAGATCCCCGAATGTATCAACAACGATAGTTTTAACCAACGTGAAACGCAGATTTTTTTTACAAAGAATATTAATATTATAAAGTAATAGAAGAAGAAACTTACCCGATCTATGTTGTACATCGACATCAATTGGCACGGAGTTTCCTGGCACATAATGGCGCTGCTGCTGAGCGTATTGTTTAGCTTCTGCGCTCGGGAACACGAAGTCGAGATCATTCCATTGCCGGACTACGCGCAGATCGCTCTTCGCTCCCAAACCTGGCCAGCAGCATGCCAGACAGTAGGAAAGGAGGAAGAACCTCTCTACACCGTACGACATCTCCAACTTATAAGCGTCGAGTTGCTGCGGATCTATTGAATTAAAATAATGTTTTAGCAACTAGAAAATAGAGAATATTTTGCATTATAAGCAATATGTTTAAAATAAAATTAATTTATTATACAATACTGTCGTATTACTGTGAAAATTGTTTATAATAAATAAACACAACAAAGTGCATTATTACGAAACTCAAAAATGGTGCGTTACGAGTTTGTAAGTAGTTCAAGCTGATGAGCATTACAAAGTAGCCTGATAACGAGAACTATTACCTCAAAACAATTTATGGAGAATGATATTCTATGGTAATGAGTGGCAGGACATGAGGTACGATAATGTATCTAATTCTGTCCTCATAATGAAGAAATACATCTAACATTTTTTTAATGGAATTAAATACATATTCGTGATCAGTAAAAAAGACATATCAATACTTTTGTCTCTATATAGAAATTTATGTAGTAATATCCTTTTCCCTACGGCGGTAAAATTATAAGTAAAATAAATAATATTCGTAATCTAGAAAAAATAAAAGATGAATTTACCATATCGACTGAATAGATCCTGGCACACACCGTATTTTTGATTAATAGAATACATTATATGTTGATAAATAACTATTACAGTCTATTTAACTTCTAAAAACACAATATTTATTCTCACAATTTTTTAAATATTATTCACAAAGCGCTAAATTTGCACACGTCGAACACAAACAGAGTTACGATGAGACTCCCAAAATTTAACGCTAATAAAATTCATAATAAACAATGTAAAGCGATAAAAATATTTTATAAATTATAATATTTTTTAAATTACAAATATGAATTAAACATGCAATTATACCCGACTTGGATAATAATTATTTATTCTACCACATTTACAATAAACACAAAGTTATTTTCTAATGAAAATTACTTTTTATGTTTATTTTTTATTTAACGATTATTAGTTTCGGTATCACCGTGCTGGAAAATTATTATTGATTTTCGGACACGTGTGGTGCGATTGTTTTTTTAAATCACACTGACTAACCGATAACTAAGGTTGCCTAGATGAAGTGGTGTTCTCTACTATCTAATTTATAGGTTAACCTATGAATATCATTGAAATTCTTAATCGCATTATAATCGCTATATACACGTGTTTAAATATAAATATTGTAAGTAAGAATACTTATGATACTTTTATGTTTATAACAATATCTATAAATAGATGCATAATTAAACAAAATAATATGTAGATATGTTTGCAAATTTCTAGTAGTTTTTAGAGGTCGTAGTGACACTGTTATATTAGTTTAATTGTAAAATAAAATTTGTTTGCAATTAACTTATACAACGAACGGAGTATTTAAGCTGTTTTTCATTAAAATGCAATAACATTAATTACCGTAAAGGGGTTTTAGCAGATTTTTTAGTTGATAATATCACTTATTATCTAAACCTTACGTCATTTTTAACGGTGCAATGACCGTGTGATTTGGACTTTTAACACGGCAATAAAGGACGAATTTATAAAAAACAGCAAATAGTATTGACAATTTCAATAATTACTTTGTATAGATAATTATATCCAATTTGAACCTAAGCTCGAAATTCTTTTTTATAAAAAGCCGATAGAGTCATGACTAGCTCTATATTATACTAGTTGCCCCGGCAAACGTCGTTTTGCTGTTACATTATTGCTACAAAATATTTTTGTAGTTAAATAAAATTATAAATATTAAAATCGCGATTAAATAGGGGTTGGTAGCAGAAGAGTGAAAATTTACGGATGTATGTATTTTTAATGCCAAATCATAAAAAAAGAACCTAAAAAAAATTGTCAAAAAAAAATTGAGGTTGAGATTATTTCAAGACGAAAATTTCACTAAGGGATTTAAAATATAGTTTAACCAATTCTCAGACCTACCAATTATATCCAATAAATTTTATAAGAATCGCTCGAGGTTTTTCGGAGAGGTTTGGGAACTTACACTGTGACACGAGAATTTTATATATTAGGTTGAACTCTACTTAATTTGAAAATAATAAACAATTTCAGCACGCCTATCGAGTATCTACAAATGACACAACTGCACGACTATAGCTGATAATTACAAAGACGGAACTAAAACTGAAACGTCCTTATTGTGTAAATACTTACTAGTTGTTTGTTTTCAATGGGAGGAAAATAAGGTTTACCCCATGGTTACAATATCGTAAATATTATCATCGGCATTAAATAACTGCTTTGATCTTTAATTGCCGTCTGATACGCCTTTACTCAACGAGCATGCACACGTTTTTAGTTTTTTTTTTAATGCAATTACACAACAAATTAAATTTGGTATGCATGATATTATATATTACAAAGTCCTTGTTATAAACGTCTTGAGAGAACAATTTTGAGTTTAAAACAAAGGTAATTGTGATTCTAAATTCATGCCTAAATCATTATTACCTACACTTCGTTAACAATATATTCGTTTTTAGAGTATTTAATGGGAATTTTATGCTTACAAGTTACATGTAATTACATTTAAGCATAAAATTCCAGAATAACACGGAAATCCGCATTGCAGTTAAATTTTTAAAGTAGAATAGTTAAAAAATAATATTAGATAATTAATAACTACTTATATTTTTGAATATAATAGTTTTAATGATTTTAATTTTCCTGCCAGTAATATTTAGAATAATTTAAATTACTAAAACAGACATACCTCTATATCCAAAACCATATTGCCTATATTTGATTATCCTGTACGGGTTTACGAAGCTATCCGCCCACTTTTCGCACAATTTTATATTTGGTGTCATAGTATTAACAGACGACACAATGAACTGTCCATTACCATTGCCCAAACACTTTACGGGTGTTAACGGAATGAATGCTATGGTTCTCTGATAGTCGTTCAAGGTTCGAACTCTGTAAACTCTTACGACACTAGGTAAATACGATGCAATACTTGAAGAAATAAAATGATGCAGCCGCTACTGATAGGTGCAAAAAAAAATGACTAGTAATGCCTATGAGATTAAGGGTCTCGTTGTCAAATTGGGAATATATTTTGTTAAACATTTATCATATTAAACTGATAATATAGATTACTATTTATTTGATGGGATATATTAGATTAACTTTTGTATGGGGTCAGCTTAAATATTTATAGGACGAGTAGCATTTAATCAGAAGTTGTGGAACAGGCTATAAATATACAGCAGCCTCAAAATCAACAAACCAACGATTCATTCAAGTTGCTAGCATCCTATTTGATATAATAAAATTGTGGAAGTTTGTGAAGATGTTTGAATATCTCTAGCAAATGAACGTACAGGTAGATCGATGGAAGAATGCGCTATAAATTTGGCGTAAATATAGACGTATGGCGTAAATATAAATGAGAACTTTAGTTTCAGGTAAAGAAGTTAACAAGTGCGGACTGCGGATCTTCGAGTAAAATTTAAAGAGGCATAAATATGAGCTAATAACATTTTTTACGAAAAGTTAATAGTATTTCCATTTACGTCCCATCAATGATATCACATCCTTGCATGATGTTTGCCTTTGTTATTCGTTTTTACTAAACTTTGTATAGTTTAACCGACGGCTTACATAAAATAAAAATGCGTGACAGAATGTTGACCTGTTTTGGCATTGCGCCATGATGCAACTTTTGATTTGTGTAGGCCATTATGATTATACAAAGACTACGCAAAGGTTAAAGAAGGGATAAGATTGGTCTAACGAGAAGGTACCTCGTGTCTATAATAATGGACTAAGGAAATTCTATTATTAACCCTTTGGACAGTACAAGAAGTTAAAGAACTACGTACTTTAGTAGAGGGTCTTTAATATTCTGAATGGACGTAAATAAAATAATATTATATTTAACTTACATAATATTTTATTCGCCTCAAAGACATGCCGTTAGATTGATTTTTGGTTTTGGGTGGCATTCAAGTTTAGATCGTGGCAACAAAGAATTTAGTAAATGCTAAGGACAAAATTTGAATACTATATAATTGTGACCTGAGTTGTACCGAATGGAATAATATTCTTATACTTTTGAAACAGGTCACGACCAAAAAAAGCGTGTAGTAATACTTCCAGGATGTTACAATATCTTTGTAGATACTGTACTAGCGGCCGGGCCTAGCTTTGCATGAGCCCTCGCTGCAATCTACATGTGGTGTTATTTATTGGAATAAAACTATTTTCCGGATTTAAATGTGGTTTTAAAACCGTGAAAAAAAAACGGATAATAGTTGTATTTCAATGTCAACATTCGCGTATACATAAGACATCATTATGGTGTTATAAATATGTTTAAAAAATAATGTTTAATTCACTTAGATTTTTTGCTTCGATAAAATAATACGTTCAGTGGCGTAGTTGTAAAACAGAATACAGAACGACTGTCCTATATATTTTTGTGTTAGCCACCCCTGCAATCAACACCGTGGGAAACCTACGAATGGGATACTGGAATCCCCCGGTTTGCCAACTGCAGAGGAACTTTGGGTTCGACCCCTGAGTCGGGTCAATTGATATTGGGTTTTTCTGTTTAGTACTACTTATGAGAACTCTGTTCAGTATCTGCTCGGAGTCTGTATTGTGCCCGGTAAATGGCAATAACTTCTTCGTAGCATTCGATAATTTGAAGAACACGAAGTGTGGCTGCGGTACCCTCTACCTACCCTTTAAGAAGGAAAAATGCGTGATCATGTTTGTATTTATTAGTTTATATCGTTATAAAATTTGGAAATTTATAGAAGTCTATTACTATGAACTAATTAATTATTTATACTATAATGTTATAAAGAGGAAAGAGTTCTGTGTTTGTATGTTTGTAAACTAATCTCTGAAACTGGTGAACCGATTTTGAAAATATTTTCATTAATAGGAAGCTACAATACTCCTGAGTGCTGTAGGCTACGTTTTGTCCTAGGAAAAGATAAAGCGGGACTTTGAACCCGGAAAACCTTATTCACGCATCGTTTTATTTAATACGTTAACTAAGCAACAAAGATCTATTTTATATATTTTATTTTTCTTAAAGTAACTAGCAAGGTCATTTCATTCCCGTCTATTCCTATTTCTTTCCTTTAAGGCTAAGAGCACACAGATGAGATCAGAGGACATGATTTTTTTTAATTAAGGAACTGTTTGCGCGGTACATAAATCACGAAGCCTTCTTGTTTATTTGCTATGTAAAAAAAAGTATTATGACGCGCTCTTTAAATAAATTCTCTTGTAGAGGAGAATGTTAGTTACATTTTCTTTATGTACTTACATGAATAAAAGGATTGTTAAAGTACAAAATCAAATGCAAATCCCGGAACAAATTTACAATAGACGTGTTAGTTGTGGTGACTGTAATATTTGCATTTCACTAGATGATGCGTGTTTGGTCATGTATGACGTTCGTCATTTATAATAATGAAAATAATTCACTGTTATTGGTAGTTACTATGTGTGCGAGGATATTTCTTTCAAGTCTTTAACATTTTATTAAATTGAAGTGAATGCGGTGTTGTGGTGGCAATTTTATGTTTGAAATTATAGTTTAGGATAGTTGGTTTTAGTCATCATAAATCCACAAGATTGATATGTAAATAAATGAAAGTGTTTTTAATTATTAAATTTTCTATAAAACTCCATGAAAGAAAGTACATAATAACTACCGTGAAATAATAATGGTGACCAAAGTAGCAATTCGGATCATCAACGCTTATTAGTAATGAGAGAGAGTTTTCAAGCCATAACGGCACAGTAAAAAATGTTGGTTTTCCGGTGAATGAACTCCAAACTCATTAAGAATTCAACTTAAGTGCGAAGGAAAATCTTAAAAAAACAAAGCGTGATTACAAAATAAATAAAATTTACAACCGAGTAAACATTTTTGTCATAATACGTAGCACAAACTTCGATATATTTTGTGAGGCTGTGGCTGTGATGCGAGTAGGTATGTAGCTGTGCGCAAACATTAAAGTTGTAAAACTAGAAAGATGACGTTATCATCATTAGTTTACATCGGCAACAAAAGGTCTACGGCCATATTCTCAAACAATAATCTTAGTTTATGACAGTTTTTTTATAGTAATGTTGTAATAGACTTCTACATCCGCATATATAATTTATCAACGATACATTAATATTTATAGGCCACCTTTGAGTTTTAAATTAACAATAACGATTATTTAAACCGATTGTTATTA
Organism: Manduca sexta; assembly: GCF_014839805.1. Lineage (NCBI taxonomy): Eukaryota > Metazoa > Arthropoda > Insecta > Lepidoptera > Sphingidae > Manduca > Manduca sexta. The sequence continues at coordinate 237,176 of NW_023595374.1, read as the reverse complement.
ATTTGTTTTGGTTCAAGGGCGTAACTAAAATAATTTTCTAGGGTGCCAGCATAACAAAAAAACAATATTCCGGTTAAACGATTCATATCTTCTTCAGTTTGCTAGACCCTGGGCGTTATTAAAGCTATTATGAAGATAATAGATTACGGCAGGGACTAAGAGTCTTGCTATCCAACAGCCGGAACAAACAGGTTCACGTGCTCTCCGAGGCGCGGAGCTGAGGATAGAGTTTCGTCGAGGGTAATGACATTTGAACCACTTAATGAGATTGATTTTGGCGCAGCGCAAATTCTATACGACATAATATATTATATATTTTACCAGAAATTCCCTAAGTTATGAAATGCTTTCAGTTCTTTTAAATCTTAAACATGCGAGATTTTAAGGTACTATAAGCTATCAGGGGCTGTTGTATTTTGAAAAACCATTTTATTTCCATAATTAACATTTAGTTATTTATCATTGATATTTATATATTTTAACACGCTTAGTTTTTCAGTTAGAAAAAAAATAAATCGCCATCACGTGCTAAAGATTAATATTCCATAAGTAATGATTGATTGCGAGTATCTATAAATATTTTTTATGGAATCTATTACTACAGTTCTAGTATAAAAATGATGTTTTCCTCAGTTACACAACATTTATAATGATCACAATAAGTAGATTGATAATATCGCTCGCATTTCATAATGGGCCTCGGATGTAATACGGGATCTCGTACCTACTTTTTTTTTTCAATAAAATTCTTCCATACTGCCGCAAAATCTAGATGACGCAGATGATTGCTTAACAATATCACAAAGAAACGAAACTCTTTTAATTACTCGTATACCCGTAACATATAGTTATACCAATAACTAAAGGTAGCATAATTGATGTACCTACATTAAATCCGATACTTCTCCAGGTGTCACCGAATCTGTCTACAGCTACAGAGATCGAGAAAACGCAATAGCAAAGATTTTTTTGTGTAGTATTTCAATCTTACATTTCTAGTCGAGTCTATTTTATTTGTAGCTATATCTCACTACAATACAGCATTATGGAATAGGTACCTAAAACTAAGTAATTTGGAAAATAGACATGAATTACACAAATTATTCGACTTAAAAACGATTAGACCCGTGATGTTTGGCATAAAGAGAATGGGTTATTTTTTGTCGCAAAAACATAGATCAGGCACAAAAAACAATGAAAACATACAATCATACGGATAACAACTTATTTTTTTTGTCAATCCACAAAAAATAAATACAATCTTTTCTCTCTACTTGGTATTGTTTGGTAGAAATAGATTTTTTAAATTGACTACTCAGGAATATAAGTTCTGGATTTATTTACAATACCAGTGACTGTTGGAACCAAGTGTCGTAACCTCTTAATTAGTTTTTAAAGGAAGCAGAACTACTTGTCCAAAAATAATTAAGTACGAAGTACTTATAAAAAATATCAGTGGATTTGTTGAATCATTTACACTATATTTAGAAAATTCGGTATGGACTATTCATATGCTACAATAACGCGCCAAGCCAAGCGATTGTTCTATTATTTTCTAAGTGGTTTTAAACGTGTACTAATATACAAAAAAGCGAAATGGTAGTTTATCAATGTTTATTGATACCAAGGCTTTGCGTATTGTGTAACATAATATTGCTATTTCGATCTTAAATGGTCAACGGATCAGTCTTAAGTTGTGAATATAAAATATGATACTCTGTGGTAATGTCCCAGACCTTAACAGTCAGTGATACCTCCGTGCACCCTGAAAATTTTCACCGCAAGAAACGCAATTTGTTATTGGTAAGTACTGATATGCAGAACTGTGGCTTGTTCTTGATTATTTGATCACTAAAACTTTCCTGAATTAGCTCCTTGATTAGTATATAAATGTTTGACTACTTCAAAAAAATTAAATACAATTTGAGAATGTTAGAAGTTTTGTGTGAATATGTGGATACAGATCGTTTAGATAACGTTTCAGTTTTGCAATAATTATTTTAATTTTTTACACTGTGAATTTTTTGTTTTATGTTTTTCCACGGTCTACATTCTTTGTATTATTTTTTTCTATGTAGCGTCATATTATTGTCATAGGTAAATTTTATCTACTAATGGTTTGGATCGCTTTACAAATTAAATAATTAATATTTATCCACAGTGAGAAGAATATAGACGTGAATTGCATTTCTAATAAAAAAAAGTCAATATAGCATTTGGGATAAAAATCAAATGATACGTAGAGACACACAGATCCCGCTCATTTATTTATTTGAAATGATATTTAAATGACAAAGCTATATAAACTAAGTAGATCTAACCATCTAAAGGTTTTAAGTTGATGTAAAAAAGAAAGTGGATGTATCTATCGGAAGGTTATTATTGTAGTTACCCTGAGTAAGTAGCTTGTCTGACAACTTGCCTGACAATAAGTGTCGTACCGATAAACAGCTCAACTTTATGGACACCATCAAAATTACAAAGTGTTTCATTTAGTATTGTACCGCAGTACCTACGCTTATCAAGTTTTCACACTACAATACTACTAAAAATTCCTTGTTTATTCAAAATTTCCCTTTGGGATCTTGTGAGATTATACTTTGTGCAAAATCAAAAATTATTAAAATTTACCTATATAGATAGATGCCTATAGAAGAAAATTATTGAAATCTGTCATTGTTTTAATTATTTATCAGTTATATACTCACGTCCATTATTCGTTCTCTACGTTATTTTGACCTCAGGGATTTTTTTAAGTGGCTTGAACAAGACATTATTGATGTTAACCGCAAGCAATTTATAGGTATAATTCTCAAGTACATAGTAAGTAAATATATATTATTAGTCATTATCGCCATCTAACACTGACAATAATTATTGTTTACTACAAATACTTAAATGCTACCTAGAAGATTTTCAATACAACTTTTAGATCATTTAAAAAAAGGGGGTGTTTTTAGGCGTTATGTTACTACTTTGATAATGTGTTAAAATTCATATTCAGAACATAGAGCACTGGAATTAATAAAAAATTAAAATTAAGGCGGAAATACACATGCCTGTAAAATGGAACGGTAGAATGCATGCCATACAAATAACTGATATATTGTGGATATACTTTCATGTTCGTTGGATGTAATTTGCGACCTTGAATCCCTGCATTTGTAAGTATTGGTGGGCACTTATACGAATAGCATATCAAAAAGGTTTAATTTTATGTAAGCAATTTTACACGTTAATATATCTACTAAATATTTACAGTTAGTTGCTTGCGTGTCAACTACGGGCATGGTATAGCTACTATACCATAATGCGTATACACATGACAATGGGAGGAACGTGCAACGAGCTAGTATGCGAGTGTGCTAGTTACTGTCAAAAAAGCAAATATTTTGCATTCTATTTTTTTGCCAAATACAGGCATATCAGTTAGCATGTACACAAGACTGAAGGTGGCACGGACAAGGAGCTGGTATGCCAGTGTGACAGCTACAGTGATGTGTATATCCGCCCTCATATTTATTAAGTACAGTCATTGCGAATATTCATTTAAATTTTATTATTGGTTCGTACCTTTTAGTTTAATTGTAAAATACGGATAAGTAAAAATATTTGAGAACATGTTAAATTAGAAAAACTGATTACAGTCAATGTTTGATCCTCTATGTAATTATAGACTTTAAGACTTCAATGCGATCTGCGGATAACATTGCTGATAATAAAAATAATAAAGTTTTCGTAATAACTCGAATGTGGGTAGTCACAAGGTTTACAATATTAAGTCATATTGTTAGTCAGAGCGATATAAAAGACTAGCGTTTGCCCGCGGCTTCACCCGCGTGACTGAGTTTCCGGGATAAAAGTCCCACTATATATTTTCCCGGTATAGATAGTAGCCTATAACCTTCCCAGAGTCAACTACCTCCACACGAAACTTCATAAAAATCTGTTCAGTAGATTTTGAGAAAATCGATAACATACAGACAGACAGAAAAGGGGACTTTGTTTTATATGTATAGATTATAAAAAAGATAAAGTTTATCTACATTAAATACTTAAAGCGTTAAATGTGTTTATTTTGATAAGAGTTTTATAAATATTAGCATTGTAAAAAAGGATCCGATTTAATGACAGTTATGGCTCAGTATTTTGTTCATAGTGGCTTGAGCTTCAATATAGAAGGATACATGCTGTCGCGGACTTTTATTTAGGGCTATTTAAGAAAAACAATCCTGCGGTACATCATCTTTGTCTAACTCCAACGGTTTAAGCAGCGTACGCCAAGATAGCATTTTTTTTTTCGCCTTACTGGATATGTATCGTTATATTATGATCAAATTACATGAAATCATTATAAATTGTAGCCTATGTGTTATTCTGATGTATAACCAATATGACTATAAAGTTTCATACTCATCCCATCAACAAATTTTCGTGAAAGAGGAACAAATATACATACATACATACATCCTTACAATCCTCGCATTTATAATAAGGATTAGTAGGATAAATTTTAACCGACTTAAAAATAGGAGAAGGTTCTCAATTCGACTATATTTTTTATGTTTGTTACCTCAGAACTTTGAGTGAACTGATTTTGATGATTCTTTTTTTATTAGGCACCGACTCCAAAATTGGTATCCAGTATAGGCAGGCAATGTAAAATAGTTTTTAGTGGTTTTTAAAGGCGGTATAATTTTTTATTAAAAAGTTTTTGTGCTAAATTGATCTACAGAAAAGTATTGTTAAAGACATGCCAAAGGGTTTTCCATAACAATAATAGTTTTTAAATTGTATAAGAACCAACAAACGTGGATATAAAATGATTTGATATGCAGAAAGTTGTAGCCGCTAAGCCGGTCTCAATTTATAAAAAACCACTTCAGTGTAGTCAGTCTCGTTACGTATAATACTGTTATGACTTTGATTTTTTTTATGACGTATGATTAACATATGACATTTGCTGTACATTCAACCTCTATCATACAAATCCTAGTAAACGGACCGTGCTAGTTCAAAAATAAACGTGACGAAGCTAAACAAGTTTGTTTATAGCCAACGTGTTATTAATTTCGGTTTGCTCATCCGATACGAACTACGGTCATATAATTAAATAATTATTATTTTATTTTGCATTATTTCTATGCTTTAAGTATGAATTAATATTATATAACTTGCTCAACAATTATTTGAATGTAAGTACTACAAAAAATATGTCGCCGCGTGATATAAAAACCAGGATTACCATAATATACTATTATAATTCTGCCTGAACAACAAAACAATAACTAAAGTTGTAAAACGTACCTTTGGCTAAATGATTTCTTGTTGGTGTTTTCTTAATTTCACTGTTTTTTTAAATTTAATATTTTTATTGGCACAGGTGTCTTTTCCGACAGACGGGTGTGTACTGTTGCGAAAGCGCACTAAATGCCATAGATGGATAGAGCGCTTTTATTTAAACTGAGTTACTGCTCATCTTCCTTAACAGGCCGCACAACTTTGACGCACCAGTTCACAACACGTGCGTCTATGAATACTATTGTAAATATATTATTTTTTTTTCATTAGTTCATTTGTTCTGAAGATAAAAACACTATTGTGATCACACAGTAATGTTAATTACGATCTCATTTTACGTCTGTGTTTGTGCAAATAATATGAAATTGTCTGTTATGAATTATAAATAAAATATGTTTTTATTATAATTGGATAATTATTTCAACGAATTAACAATATTTTATTATTTTGAATTATACAGTTTACCTCGTTGTGCGATAATATGGGGGCCATAGGTTTTTTTTATTACATGTATGTTATTACTTATCATAGGTTTTTTATTTACTAATAAGATAGTGTAATCGGGGCCAATAATAAGTATTTTTAATAAGGGCCTCAAGGAAACAGCCGCGGAAACCCCGAGTAAAAAAATATTAAATAAATAATCTGTAAAGTTAACTCTACATAATATTTTTGTCTAAAATTGTCATTTTCCAATCTATTATAAAATTCGAAAAAGGTATTTTATAAAATATGGTATATGTATATACACACATTAGTAAGTTTAACTCTGGAATAGACGCGCACACACACATACACACACACCACATGATACCGGTACATTACGCATGATAAGAGAGCGCATTTGATTTCAATAAATCGATAAACGCCGGATGAAACGCGCGAATGAACTTGATATAGCAGCATCTATCAATTTGTAGGTCATATAGTTCAATAAACTAATGGAAATTGTTTTGCTTTTTATTTAACTGTTCTTTTAAATAATTCATAAGACTCTAGCCTATTAAGGTCCATTGGACTTCAAACGATCTTCACATATTAACCAATACCGCAATAACATTTTCGAACTTATAAGAGAAAGTTATGACTATAAATTTCCCCGCATTTATTACATAGGACGGGGTCAAACGTTCCCCGAAGTGGGAGCAAAGAGCATGTGGATCAATGATAACTAATCGCCGCTCATTCATAGAAGAGATAACGGCAATTAAGATGTGGGTAAACAGAAACAGTTGGTTCCTACTGGGGTAATTTAAAATACTAGGTACATATTCTATATATAGCCCGTGATGCCTTACAAAGTGGAAAGCGATGGGCCAGTGTGAAATATTATCTCGCTTTCTTGAGCTTGGTCAGCCGTCATAAATGTATACTTCGTGTCGTACTTACGTACTAAACATTAAATTACATGCATTAGTAAACAATAAAAAAAATGTCTATAATGTTTATACGTGATCAGATAGCGTACATTGGGACAAAAAAGTGAATCCGTCTAACAATGGTTCGTACCGGCGTCGCGACGCATGTTTTCAGGCCAATAATACTTTTCAATTTTCTTTAATAAAACAGCCATGATTCTGACACCTTTCGTAGGACGAGACGATTTAGTTAGTCGATATTAAATTTAAGGAAGGCCCTCAAACATAGCGCACCGTTGGACTCCCACATACAAGGTAGACAGACGACCTTATAAAGGTCACTGCATGTATAACGCTTAAGAAAAAAGTTGGCCTGGAAATATCTAACTGAAGCCTAGGAAGGTTAAAGATGGTGATAATGACTCAAACTCTAATTTAAAAATCAGGGATGTTTTCAAATACTTCCTGATCAAATCTTCGATAGTTTACACAATGTCCAGTGATAGTCTCATTTATTATAAAACGCTATTTTAGCGGAAGTAAGTATCTATCTAGTTAATTTAAGTTCCAGCATTAATTACTTCTTAGCCAGATAAGATAATTACGTCCACTTGCATTATTAAAATGCTAATCTATTAATTATTGTAACAGAGCCGAGTAATTAACTCATTGCACTGATATAAAGTTACAATTTAAATAAAGATGCGCTATTGTTACTTAGCCGCGAATAGGTATTATTAAAAATACTAATAGAAAATGTTATTCCGTCGCAAACTAGTACGACATTGTGGACAAAAATAACTAATTCAAAAAGTGCTCAGTGGGAATAAATGAACTTTATGTTGACGGAACTACATTAATAGTGGTATTATATTTAACTATTTTACGTAGCATGGTTCATATGTCCAGTACTTGTGAGGTTTTTAAAAACCTCAAATATTTTTTCTAGCTCATTAATATCGTCGGCTGATTGGTCACACTGCGCCTACCTCCCGCCGGGGTTTCTATAACATGAAATGATTTTGCGAATTACACGAAAATTGCAGTTATGTAAAATTTTAATTCGTCTGGCCGTTATGAGTTGGGTCTGTAAGCGCGTGTGCGTTTTCAATCCGAGAAATTCATCATCATCATCATTTCAGCCGGGAATCGTCCACTGCTCTAACACTGTGGACCGGGACCGGTTCTGAGCCGCACTCATCCATTGGACTCCGGCGACCCTCACCAGATCGTCGGTCCATCTTGTGGGGGCCTGCCTACGCTGCGTCTCCCAGTTCATGAGAAAATCATATTATGGATAAATTTATCTATTACAAAAAATGTATATTATATTGAGGTCTTTTAATTTGATAGCTTTATAAGGTTATTGCGTTGAAATAAAACGATTATATGGATTTTATACATTAATTAAATTATATAAATTTTGTATAAGTGTATAATGTAGGTAGATATTGTAACTTTGAATTTTCGGACGACCAACACCTCAGTCCCTCCCGTAACCATGAATACTTATATAAATAACCGCGGTAAAATCGCGATAAACATAATTGCGATTATCGTAAAATAAAACATTACCTGAAAGTAATTAATTGCACTTAATGTGTTTCAATACTTAGTCCTCTTTGTATGACGCTATGAATATCGCAACGTGTTTTCCCGTGTAAATACTTGCTTACGTGTAACAACATACACGTCGACCTTATTTACTAAACAAGAATACATATTTGATAAAAACGTAAGCCTATGTAAATAATATGTAGGTAGGTATATGAAATAATACGATTTAGTTAAGAAAGATTTATTGGTGTTTGTACTAAACAGCTTTGAACAAGGCATTGTGCTTCTACCTTAAATTCTATCTCATGTAATATGAAGTGGGTTCAGTACAATTTCTAGGGTTATGCTTATTTTTTCCGGCCGGCCACCTACCTAAAATCAACCCCTTTTGGGGGATCCACTCAAAGGTAAGTTGTGTTTGAAAAACTCACAAAATGTATTGCCCACATGGTGTTCGAACCCAGGAATTTCTGGTCCACAGCACATAAACTCTGCCGTTACTCCAAGAACGCGGTAAAAGTAACTAGAAGACAGGAACCGGCAAAGAAATCGCTAGGTGTAGTTACATACAAATTCATACTTCACGTCGGTTATGTTTACATTACGATAAAAGTTCGTGGAATCACAATAAAAATATAAGAGTATTTGTATTTTCTTTTGTAAATATAATAACATTCCGATAGAGATATATTTTTTCCTACATAATTTTCTACTACTTCGATGCATAAAAAAAACCACTCATCTACCTTTGTAAAAAAAAATATCTTTCACTCTCAAAAAACTCTATGACAATAATAATTATTTCTGCTTGTCATTGTGCTGAGATTATTTCCAACCCAATATTTATAACCAGGAACATGCTTCATTAGGGACTTAAGTAGTTCAGAGAATATAGTGATCGGTCAAGGACTGGAAAGCTGACAATTTGAATTGTTTTAAACGTAACTCCCGATCGACAATCTAGAGTGTTACCGTGAAAACACCGTATACGCATTGACAGTTTTCCACAACGTCTTACTTTAATTATTTCGCGTAATTTTATCAACATGATAGTAAGGAGTAATATGTGCTTCCGTTATAGAAACAAAAAAATAATTTCCTTGCTATCCTAGAACCCTAGTCCCGAAAGGCCATAACTTTGGCGGTGATGGTAGCAACTTTATATGTCTTGATTGTTGGGACAAAGGTCTTTTACCAAAGAACTAAAAAGACTAAAAAGTCTCAGTGCTAAAACGATGGATTGCTCCTTGAATTCCCAAACGCGTTTCTTATGTTTCATATTACTCAACTCGCGAAACCGTTTTAAAAATCGGGTACAAAATGAATCAAATTCCATAAATAAAATCTCTAAGATGTCAGATAACTATTTTCCAATAATTCCTATTTAGTCTTTGAAAATCATAATTATTATTCTCGTAGGTACTTTTTAGCATTTTCATCGTGACGGTAGTTAAGCATCGTCTAGAACGAAGATTAACTTTACAACTCGATTTCTCCCTTTTAAATTTAGGAACTTAGTGCAAAGCAATTTATTTTTATGAAGTATCCAAAAAAATCTCGTAATGCTTTTTTTCACGTTTAGATATTTTAGTGCATATAACTCGCTTTTCTCGATATTTCGGTGTTTTTAATATTTGTTTGCCTAAAATAATCAAATACCTAATATCGATGCCTATGACGCATATTAATAAAACTTTGCATAAGTGTTGTGGGATAGTCACTTTTCGATAAAATAATTAAATCTTAAACAACCGATACCCACATACAATTCTAAGATCTTTTTGATTCACCTTATTAATAATTATACTTAACATACATACATACTACATAAATATTATCCGCAACCGTCATTTTTCTCCATTCGTATTATAAGGTAAATAAAATCTTCGGATCGCTTCTATATTCAAGATGAGCACATGGGTAGTCACGATCTTGTCCAGTTAGTTCGTTTTATTCGTTTTGCTCACACCTCATACTGTACTAGCCATATTCATTTGAAGTCTATTACGTTTTAATATAGAATCCTTTACAATGTGACTTATACTTAATACGTAGTACAATTTTTTGTCTTTATTTGATTTAAATCAGGATGATCTCCAACTTACTTGAGCATAGTGCAGACTCTGTCAATTAATTGCCATAGATACACAATTGCATTCAATGATTATGTGCATAGCGCCATCAACGCATCATTTTTATAAAATTTCAATGAAACTGCAAGGTCCTTAAAAAAATATAAAATAATCGACTAGCTCTTTAGCGACTAAGGATGGTTGGTCTACGCGCGACACAAAAAGTCTTCAACTTCGTGACATAGTAAGTAATTAGATAAAGTCATGTTTTTGCAAGACATTTGACATACAAAATTCTGTTGTAAAAATAACTTTTTAAAGGAGAAACATATATTATCGCCGTAAACGGAAACTGTGTCATGTCGTCTGACTGGAATTATTTTGTGTCAGTATCGTTGAGTAAATTGAAGTCTGCGTAGTGCCTTAGAATTATCACAACTGTGAATCATTCGATTATCATCGTGGGTAACAAAAAATCCCCTCAATAGTAAATTTGCACAAATACTTATGTCAGTAACCCAATTTGTTTTAATAATGTTTAAATAACCTTTTAATGAACTCATCGTCGTTGCATAGAAATAGTCATTTATATGATTTTGTAAGTAAATACTTATTTTATCTTAATTAGAGATAAGTATATAAGTTAATAAATCTTATTAATGTTATAAATGCGAATATTTGTGACGATGTTTCGATGCTGTAAAATTGACGAAGCAGTTTTCGTGGTCCATATCTAGAATCCAGATATTATAGGTAAAGTATAAAGCAAAAAAATACACACACATCACAAAAAAATTGTTTACAAAAATATTCTAAGAAATTTATTTAACATTTCGAGCTTGTATATATTACTAAGATTAATAATATATACTTCTTCTATAGGCTTTAGCATCCCCGTAATGTGGACGGCTTTACACAGTAGTACTAACTCTATCTACCCGGGAAGGTTCTATCTTATCCCCACATTTCTTAAAGTATGGTAAGTATTTATTTTATTTAAACCCTCGTAGATCATTAACTGTTATCTTTAAAGTAATTAAAAATACATACTAAGTACACTTTTTACTATTTTATCAATAATACATAGCCTAGCTAATCATGTACTCGTATTACGATGATTTGTATAAAATTATGGTAATAAATAATTCGCAAACACAGTTTACCATATTAAAAGCATCTGATTTTACCCCAATGCACGTTAATACATAAATCCTTTATATTATCGTTGTGAGAGCCAAGTCCATGTCACAATATGGAGTAATAGGTAGTTATAACAATAGTTTTGCCATTAATAATTTTGGAACACAAAACATAAATTTTCAAATAGACCATGTTACAAATTACCATAAAGTGTGTAATTAAATTGACGTAAGTAATTGAAATAAATGAGAATAAAATTGTCATATGTTTACATAAACTGTTTTCTTTTTTATTCGTAGCATAACAACCTTCCGTTGGTGGTATAGTCGTACTGCTTGCGTGGTACGGCATCGTTCTGAGGCCCTGGGTTGAAAACCGAGATCGGGCAAAGTGATATTTGGGTTTTTCAGCTCAGTATCAGCCCAGAGTCTGGAATTTGTGCCCGAAAAGGCTCGCCCTACCATATCATGGAACGCAACACACTTGATGAATAGTGTGTGCCCTGGTTGCGTCTATGCATAGCCCTTCGGGGATAAATGCGAAAAGTGTGTTTTGTATTTAACAACCTTTTATTTAAGAATGGGTATAAAAATGTTACAATAGATGTATATTTTATTTAAGTATTTTAATTTGTATAGAATATTAACGGCAGATTCTTACGGCAAAGCTAAGTTGAAAATTTATCTGACATTAAAAAAAAATCTGCTTTTTATGACGAGACGAGCGTGCCTGACATGAGATGTTAAGTCTCTTTATGTTCAGTAGTTCCACTAGCTACAATGCCCTTCAAACTAGAACCCAACAGTGACTAAACATTGCTTGGCGGTAGAAATAGACATTGCGGTGGTACCTACCCAGGCGGACTCTCACATGTAAAGGACCTACCACCGTCCGCCAGTATATGCCTTCAGCAATGAGAACTCCTCTCAAACACGCTTCACATGATGGATAACTTGTTGTTGCAGTCAGTAAGTCTTTGCTGTGGGGAAAACGTTGAATAATAAATATCTAATGATGTATCCATACATTCAATTTATTGTTTTAGTTATATAAAATTAGATGAAATACAGTTTTAAAATATAAATTCGCTAGAAACTAGCGGGTGATGTCTTCGTACGTGCGACATTTTCATGCTTTAGAATTTCTTATAATTGCCCCTTTAGTATTTGGAAATAATAATTACTCGTACAAATAGTAGTTGGCTATTCAAAGAAAAAAAAAGATAAATTAAACATAAGTACAATTTTTGTATTTTTTGGATTATTTCTATAATCTAGCTAATAATATAATCAATAATTACGTCTATTATAAATATCGAATAGAGGATTTTTGACTGTTAGTAAGTACAGACAGAATAAGTGCTTTTATAATTACAAAGATATTATTTATATTGTTTGGAATATAATAACTTGTGTAGAAACTGTATTCGCATAAAAACACCATTGCAAAGAAATAGGTAGTTAGGTATTTTAAGAGGCAGTTGCATGGAAAATGTTTCGGTGAATATTTGATTTTGTCCGATCACGTTTGTGTGTGCAAACAATACTCTGAGTTGTCGTGATTTGAATCTTGAATTTAAGTTAAATGGCATTAAGATATATATATTTATTTATAATTGTATATGGAAGTAGGTACATATACAGGTTCATTTTGTCATTGCGTTACTAAATGAAACCACATACTCGTCTTAACCTTTGCTGCCATTGTGCCAAAAATCATTCATTAATAACAAATATTTTTACCAAGAATCCTGGTTTTAGTTTTCTGATTTTATTATTATTTTGTAGTTTAATGCGAATATAGCGTTTGCGTGAATGTATTTCTGACTGAAAGTATGATGTCACCGCTGCGACGAATTCTCGTCGAGTAGTAGTAGTGGCATTAAGGCTCGTAAAATTAAAATTACTTTTTATTAATATTTATTTTGTTCGACACTTACACTTTTTTATTTTACATCTACGGCTTAAGTAACTTATTGAAGTGTTATTTTTAAGTTGATAAGTATGTGGTTTCATTTAGTATCACAGTATCAAAATGACCCTGTATTAATTACTCTTTAAAAAATTGTTTTGAATGAAACATTTTTTAAATTAGGCAATTTAAATTAGTAATACAATTACAGCTTTTCAAACTTCTTCTAAGTACTTAATTATTTATATATTATTCACAAAAAAAGGCCCCAGAACCCTGAACTAAATAGATCCATACCTATACTAAGCTGTTTTTATTACATAGATACGTTGTCCGAGTTCAATACTGGCAAGACAAAAACAAGGTAATTGCCCGACATTCATTTAGTCAACTACTACTCAATACTGGCAAGACAAAAGCAAGGTAATTGCCCGACATTCATTTAGTCAACCTCCAACCACTGTCGCGGCCAGTCGACTCGCTAACTTGTGTATTTTTATAAATAAAATGCCTTCCTGTGTTTTTAGACGACGTACAAACTATACTCCAACGGTGAATGAAAAATCGTTTCATTTCCTACGTTAGTAATAAGTATACACTATTTAACTTATTTTTTAACTAATAAATGCATTTTATTCGACTGTCATGGCGGCGGGGCGGTCGACGCGGTCACTCGACTCACACACTCGGGCCCACTCGAGCCGTATCAATGCGAGCCGCTAGGGCTGTGACTATAGTAAATACTGCGCTGATTTTATGTGCAATTTTATTAGTGTATAACATGACGTGTCTATTTGTAAAACGTCATTGTACCTATATTCTTAATTGACGCAATATAGTAACAACTAACAATAATAATTAAGTTTGTAATTTACCAAATTAATGTCACTTAGGCATAAATACTTACTGCGTTAATGTTCTGTTTAGTTACAAAAATATTTAAATATGCGATAATTCTAAATTCCGCTTAATGTAAGTAGGTTTAATGATGGACGCCTAAGTAGGTAGGAAATAAAATAAAAATACACAGACATAATTGTTTAATGCTTACTTAATTTTTATATTTTACTATGTTACACAAGAAAAAGTAGTACATACTTTTTATAAAATATACGTATTTCAGTAAAATCGAGAACGATAGCGGCGGAAAGCCACGGGGAACCCTTGAAATTTAGAACCCGCATTTGACTCTTGCATAATCGTGTTAGTTCTCAGAAAGATGCACATTAATGATATGCCTATACCATATAAAAATGCAGGAAATATTTTTAATAATATAATGAAAATAGTGACTGAGAACTATGTGAAAAAATAAAACAAAATTATGTTTGTAAATGTAGGCGTGTGCACTCCGTACACCGTTTCAGGGTTATTTAAGAGTGTTCTACTATTAGTTTTTTCGGGTAATAATTTAGTATTTGTTAAATCCTTTAGGTTACATTTTCTCGACGATTAATTGGAGCTTATATAACTAATCTGACTTTTTATACAAAAGACTTGAAAATAAAATACAAAATATTCAATGGACAATTGATGACAAATAAAAGCCCGGAGTTTCTTTCTGCCTTTCTGTTTCAGGTAGTTATCGCTTAAGTAGCTAATGAAAGGCTGGTAGATTAGCTAGGTTAGGACTTTTATCGTCCCCATAGGCAAGGATCGCGACGGGTTCCTCCCTTTACACCTTTTCTATTTCTGCTTTCCTGCCAGCCCAAGCTAGCTTCTTGGTTTACTTGTTTAATTTATTTAATGTCCAATATAAAATGCAATATAATATGCCTTTAGTTATATAAGTGACTTAATTTGAGTAATAATTTAATATTCTCATGTATCTTGACGTATCATAAGCGTAACTATGTTTGCCTACGTGATGAATAAACAATTTTGTTTCTTTATTTTAAAAATATGTTATTTTTCACTCCAAACCATACATAAATTGACATAAAAATATATACGTCATACCATTATTTGACTTAATTAATATACGTTTTTTGAATAGCAAATTACCAATTGTACAAATTGACGTATACTTATTTCAACAGTTTCCTGGCAATACCTATCAATTTTTACAGAAACTTTTTTTAACCAACAGTTCATGACTTGTACAGAGCTATTAAAAAGTTTGGAAATTATTGCACCAGGAATCGATACCATAGGTTATTATCCATACATCATTAAGCGACGATAGCCTAGTTTGGTGTAGAACGAACTACTGCGACGAATATCCGAAAATATTTACTATTTATACATAAATTAACGTAAAATTTATAAACGTTGTAGCTTATTCAGATACTTTAATATATAGCTTCTTTGAATGAATGAAGAATTGTTATAAAATAGAGCCTGCATTAGCGTTGCATCACTGCAAATAAACATCTTGTTTATACTCATTATTAGTTCCTTATAAAGAATATACTAAAGGCAAAATTCCTCTAGAATAAAGTTCCACATGTGATCTTCTAAAGATTTAAGAAACAATTTATTTATTTTTTACTGGTGGTACTTGGTAGGTCTCTCATATGTCTGACAGTCCTCCTGGGTAGGTACCACCGCAATGTCTATTTCTGCCGCCAAGCAACAGTGTGTAGTCACTGGTTGTGTTTCGGTTTGATGGACATTGTAGCCAGTATAACTACTGGACATAATAAGACTTAACATCTCATGTCTCAGGATGGCGAGTGTAGTGGAACACCAAATAATACTTTGTAATTCAAGGTTTTCGGTGTTTTTTTTCTGTTTATGGGCGGTCGTATCGCTTACCATCAGGCGAACGGAAAGCTCGTCTCGTCATTGAAAGTTAAATAGAGAAAAACACAAATATGGCGATGGATCATCTTAAAAAAAAAAAATCCGCTTATAATCCACTGTGCGGCGATTGAAAAACAAGGGCATAAAGATATATACCCTTGTGTTAAGGGCATCATTAGACCTAAGTATAAAAAGGTTTGGAAAAAAGCCCGAGTATTTTCAATCATTAATATCAAGACTGAAGACAAAAAAGGTTATTACAGAGAGTAGAAAAAAGAAAAAAACTAATTAATTAAAGATTTTTTATTTTAATAAAAATGTACAAAATTACAATAGATCCTTATTGCATATTTACGATGTTTTAGCGAAAAGCTTATTTTACAGTGGCAGGAAGCAAATAATAAAACGACAGCCTCTTAGGGCGGCACCTTCACAATGGCGACCACCAGGATGAGTGTGGTACCGTCAGTATACTCAAATAGCTTCATATGTTTCTATTAATTAATATTTTTTAAGTTCGCGTTGACAGGCGATTTAACATTATAACCTATTAAAACAATCAATATAAGTGATACACTTTATCAGAATTTAAAGTAACAACAATATTCAGTAATTTATTTAAAAAGGGAGAGACCGTCGAAATATTTTACAAAGATATGCTTTGTACAACGCAGTGCGTAACATATTTACGAACATAACAATCTACGAAGTTCAATCTTCATGCATTCTCATCGGGCTTGGCAACTTACTATTATTGTATTTCATAAGTATTATGTTAAAACACGGTGATCGGGGTATCACAATATTTTTGACTGTTTCTTTGTATTGCATGTAACAATGATGTATCATTTGAGAAACAGTTTGTTTTCGGTAAATAGCCTTTTCCCAACTTCTCATACCTATCGTAGATGTTTCATTAGTTGCCTATATGTAAATATTAGCTTATTTGCTGTATCAACTAGCCAAAAACTTTGTATATTGACTATTTCGGATTCTTGTTTTTAACATATATTCCTCAGAAATGCGTAAGATTGAGTCAAATTATTTAAAAACCGATACGTTATTACAACTGTCCTGTAATGAAAGGTACTCACCCGCTTTTACTTTCGATATGTTACGTAATTTTAAAAGCATCGACCCACAGGTTGGTAATGGGTAGTAAATATTGTTTTAACATTTACAAACCTTAAGCAAAGAATGTTGACATTAACAGTAAAACTTTTAGTATCCTAGATTAGGTTTGCTGTCTTATAAGTTATTAATCATAATATTCGACTACCTGTAATTTACTTTTAGTTAAATTATTTAAAATACACGAAGGTAGCTATATTGGTTTGTTATAATACCGTAACCTAGACTGACCACGTTTTTGTATTTTATACTCATATCAATGAAGTATAAACGCTATTATTTAATTTAATGTACCTTTTTTTTTATTTTTGTTTTTTAAACTTTTTTACTTATGTGTAATGGATGTAATTAGATTGTCAGAAACAAAAGTAACATAACTATAGGTAGTTGTTGAATATGGGTAGGTTGTACCGTAATGTAAAGAACTGGTGGTGATTTCTTTTTTAGTACATTTTATATATGAGTGTTGTTTTGTAAGAATAACGCACAATCACACTAACCACACATAAATTATAAAAATAAATGACTGTCATACAGATATTGTCGTGGTAACTCTAGACTTTGAGCCTAATCCATTGTGAACTATAATACGGTAATATAAATATTACAATGCGTTAGTAATATTTAAATCTAGACTAGATTTTATAATTCCTCTTCTGTCTCTATTTTGATATAAAATTCACACTTTCGAAAATATTACAAGTATTAAAGAGTGCTTAATAAAACAAATGAAAACTTGTAAAGTCTAACACAATGTAAATAAGGCTCAGTATATAAATATTGAAGTTAATAAATATTATGTACTTTAAATATCTATTAAATGTATTTTCTAGTTACCTGGTTGATTTTTACGATTGTATTAGTTGGAGAAATATATTATCTGTAACTTATATGAAAATTAGGTTATTACAGTTTCCTTAAAATATGTTTAATAGTAGATGAAGGTATTGCACAATGATTTTATGAAAAATTTAGATAAGATGTAGTAAACGTTGTAAAATAAGTAATTTTCGTGTATACGTATACAAAAAAGTAAGTAGGTAGGTATTTATTAATGAGATAAAATCTCTATAGATATAATTTGCAACAATAGCGTGCCGAGAATTGCTTGTAAACAGGGTGCATTGTTTTTTTTAATATTTTTTACTTCTATTTTATATTACGTAGCGTCTATTGTTATTTAATTGATCACTTAAAATAGGGATCAAAAATCGCAAAAAAAATATATTATCTCGGCGGCAAGCGGCGCTAGCTATTGGGCTTTTGACCTTATGTTGTATAAGGTTGAAGTCCATATCTTTTTATTTGATCGAAGCAACTTTAATATTATGAATGTCTTTTTTAACATTCATCACGCCTCAATTCAGAACTCAATGTGTATTTTAGTGTATATAATATTGTAAATGTTCTAGTTATGTGTAAAATTTGCGGTAATGACAATATAAAATTCATAGAAACTATATTATACTTAGAATGTGATGTTTATAAATACTTTATATAATAATATAGGCAAAGATATTAGATACGCGATTTAATCTAAAACGACCCTTCAGAATAGAGTAGAGTTGGCTTGCCAGGCAGCTCGGCGCAGAACATGCGGCTGCAGCGACACGTAAGATGGACCCTCCACCACGCGCAGTATACGTACATGTATCTATAAACAAACCACAATCTTAAAACTACAGAATTACACAGACACCTAAAAAAATAAATAAACGTGGTATTTAAAATATTCAAGCATCTTTAAAAATCTTAGCAAGGGGGTTGATCTTTTTTTATGATTTGTTATGGACATAATTTATAATAGTGACACATTTTATTAAAGTTGCATATTACTAGCAATTTCAGAATGTGTTTACATTACAAATACTTAGGAACTTAATTTAAAAAAGTATAAATAGAGAAAATCACAACATACTTCATGTTTAGAGACGGCTCTGCGGAAATATTTGTGGAAGCGCGTGGAGAGAACCCAGATGGCGCCATTGTCACGTTCCGCCCACCTTACTTCGGCGCAGAACTGGAGCTTCTCTGGGTCTTGAGCCAAAACCCTAGGGATCACAATTGAAAGAAATAATTATAATTTAGGAAACTTACAGTCCTCACATGTTACAAATTTTTAAATAAACTAACTGAACACTTTCCAAGATATTGAATATAATAATAATACGCAGGAGTAGCAGTGGGAAGAAGCCAGTTCTGGTATACCGGCATAGATTTATATTTTTATTCCATATCATAAATAGATTATTTTAACCTCCGTAATGGGTACCTATAAGATATTAAAGCGTGCCTTATGGGCGGGTCGTAACGCATTCGTCATCAGATTTTAAATTGTATGGATTTTCCATTATTAGTAATAATTGTAAATGGAGGAAACATGCATCTATGATGATTCAACAACTATAGGTAGGTATTGTCATGACACGAGCCGCAAGGGTCAAAAGTGAACTATTTCCATACTTGTAATGAGGATGTAAAGAGTATTATGTTTGTAACCATATCCTTGTGTCTTTTTTTTTCTTCATAAAGTTCATACGCACATGGATTTTCACATAAACATCCGGCGATATAAATTACCTACTCATTGTGGAATTGATTACGGGAAAATTCTTCTATAATATGACTGCATTCCTACCGCCGCACAATACGTTGCCGATTGCGTAGGTCAGCATAACCACTATTGTCTCAAAACTTACTTGTGTGAGTTAGTAATGGGGTTCCAAGCTGCAATGGCAGTTTCGGAGATAGGACTGAAGATGATGGTGTCATCGCGCGGGTCGACGGCCACGCCGAGGCCCTGGGAAGATTTGCGGCCGACGAGGTTCACAGGCAAGTCGGCGCCTTCAGCCGGGGGACCCGACGCTAACACCGCCGTGGAAACGCTGAACAATCTGAAAAATACAATAGGTGAAAATTATTTTACATATTGTAGATATTTTAGGCAAGCAGGCTGGTGACATAGTTGTAAATCGTGAACGGTACAACTATCGCGCTGAGTTTCATTCATTCCACCTGGAAATGTCTATTTCCGGCATTATTCGTGTCCAGCGATCATTTTTACCACGCACGTGTGCATTCTACTCGATAATTCCTCTGAGTTATGACATAACTATGCTTCTTCAAACAAGCTTAAAAAAGTATTTTACTGTAGGCAGCAGGTTAGCCGTGCCCCTGGTACTGCCGACTTTCATTGGCGGCGGTGTACATATTATCAGGTGGAACGTTAGCTCATCTACCATCGTATGCAACAAAAAAGTTCATGTACCAAGTGTAGTTTAACCCAATAATTATCTTTTTTCGGCCTGTATGAGCACATTTTAGTATTCATTCCAATTTTTCCTAAAAATCTTTATGTGCCTTCTAAAAATAGAATAGCAAAACAATTTGCTGTAAAATAATCATTTGCTACGTGCCTTTTTATATTATCTAAAGAACGCTATACGCCACGCTAAAAAAAATCATATAGCCTGTATAATATCAAAAGTTCTAGTGATTTTGACTTTATGGGGTACCTATATCACAATTCACATATAATAAAATATTTTTATTATATAGGAACGTACTTACGTTATATTTCTATCAAAACATATTTAACGTGGAATAAGTTCATGATTTTTTAAGTTAAAAACATTTAATTCTGTAGTTATTATAGTAGATTTCTATTTATAAATGAAATATGATTACTTATTCTTGATATATTTCCAAATGAATCAAATTGTAGGACAGAAGTTTACAAGTATAGAAATAATTGCAATTATGTATGTTTGAGAGATATTGCCATGTTTAACTAGCGTAGTGTATTAGCAATACAATCGTAATGATGGATATCCTTCATAATTCGTAACCAAATAACGCCAGAGCGATTATATTATGACAAGATTCATCGCGCGGAAATAATAGCATGAAAAACCTGTAAGCACTAATTAACCGCATTGCCGGTTTAGCATCGGCTTACGTACCAACGGAAGGCTGTTATTATACGCCGCGATTTATGAGATTAATAACCTGGCTCAATGTTTATTCAAACTAAGCCACCGAAACCGCCGCGATGTTCCTTTGATTATCCGACAGCGTTAATCAAGTAAAATCATGACGTATTACGTCCTGTATTTAGTTTGTAATCATTAATTTGCATTTTCTACGCATATTTCGTTTTGTGTTAATAAATAACTTATGAGATAATAAACAACGAAATATGCACCTATGCGGCGATTACGCACGGGTTGAGTTTTCCCGCACTAGCGTTCGGCTCTTGGTTTCGGTTCGGCTTACTCTCTCTACGCCAGTGCGGCGCAACACAACTATTGTGTGTAAAATAAATCTGGTGCACATAGTTTCATGTACCACAATTAGGTGCTTCCTTAATAATAATAGTTCATTTTTTTTTATTAAATGTTGTAAATTATAAACTTGCGAACTCTACCTCTTGATTATTAAAAAAACATTTTTTAGTAATTTATTTTATTAATTAAAATTAATTATGGTATGAAGAAAGCTTTATGGCAAAATATTTCATTGAGAAATATTGTCGCGTATTCGAAGTTGTGAAAATGACTGAAATATAACTAATTATGATTAGCCATTCAAAATTTAATTCAAACAGTAACTTACTTATATCATATTAAATGTCACTAACATAAAACATAAACTATCTCGACTGTTTTATTTCTGTTTGTAACGACTGGTACCCTTGCGTAAAAAATAAGTAAATTTACCAACTATGTGCGCATGCAATGAAAAAATTCACAGCGGTAAATAGCTTGCATCCATCTTCAAGTTGGGTAAAGTAAGTAAATAAGATTAATTCATAATTATATTGTTTTGCCTCAATTTACCAGGGCTTGTAATGTTGGTCTTCTTTTTGCACATGCTCATATAATATCACCAGGCATTAAAAATATATAACCCAACGACACGCGCATTCATTCATAATGTTTTATTACGATACAACAATGTGCTATCACGATACAACAATCTAAGCGTATTTAACGATCCCTTTAGACTATGTATATGTGTCTAAGATTAGTTAATTAGTATTTTCTAAGATATTTTTACATTTTCATCAAACAGATAGCTGTAGGGAAGTAAGTACATATAATATTTACCTATCGGTTGCAAGAGGTTGGTAGTAGAGCAGTCCTTGTGCGGGGGAGTGGGCCAGGCCGACGACACCGTCCATGAGGGTGAAGCGTTCACCGCCGATGTCGTACTCGCCCATGTCAGGGTCAGGGTACATGGAGGCGTGGGTCACACGCCAAGCATTGTCGCGCGCACCGTCGTACACTATGATACCTGTAAACAACAACAACACTTTTACAGCACCTTTGCCCAAATCGTAGAAGCGGTTCAAGATTTCTTTTGGTCATTTCGTATCAATTATAGTGTACTTTATTTGGAATAACGCACTGCATGTTGTACGTCTATAACATAATTGAACTCATGTTTATGTTTCCGTTAAATTATTACATAAAACTTACATTTAAAAAATCTAGCATTTAGACGTAATTATACGGAACAATCAGTTGAACATTGGTGGGTCAATTTAATTAGCATTACTCGGCAAGGCAGCGTTGCATCACACGTTCAGAGAAAGCCCCGTTTTGGTCGTGGGTCCACGCATCGTTGGCCACTAAACAGCGATACCTAAATAGTAAAACGCTAAACACCTATTATTAACCCGTGAATATGTTATGGACCGATTGTAAAGGCCGGTAATATCACCGAACTTCATGCCTGTCTTCATTTATGTCCGAACCGACAAGCGATGTAATTATTTAATTGCATCCGACGTTGCATTCAACCAGTACGTAAAAATGAATTATTGCTTACTATATTGCTTATTTTATTTCATACGTATTATATATCCGAATATTTATATCGAGAATTTATCAAATGTCAAAATCGTTATGTCGGTATTTAGGTAATATTGAAACAAGTAGGTAACAAGACCAATGATTAAAATTTTAATTGGATTTTTAATTTAGGATGTCCAAAAATAAAAGAAAGACTTTAAATTTAAGTAGTAAACTTTTTTCTCTATTGTACCTATCTTCTAAAAATACGTATTTATGTACAATACAATTACGAATGAATGTCATTCGCCTACCGTGGGAAATAGATCGATACAATAAGTACAAATTGCGCACTCCTGCAATGAAGTGAAACAAATCTATAAAGTCGATTGTTAGTTCCATCAACGTACCTGGTGCGACGGTGTCGCTGATGTAAGCAAAGATATTGTCGCAGGAGCCGGCATGATGACCAGATGAAGAGCGGGAATCGTCCAGCACCAGGTTGGTGAGTAGAGAAAGCCAGCCGCAGCAGTTCACGTGGGAAATACACACTCCTTACCTGCAAAAATACATGAATAATTAACACGCATTACACGCCTAAATAGTTACGTTACTAACGTTATTTAATATATCTCATACATACGTGTTTATCGTATAACTAAAAGTACCATAAGCATAGTCATTAAAGATAATGGTGCACATAATGTATAATTACGCATATGAATTTATAATTATTTAGATATTTGAATATAATGGTACTATTAAAAACGTTATGGGTTTTTAAGGAGCTGGCAACAGGATAAAAGGATTGCTAAAAGTGAGCGTTGCGGAAAAAGGCTGTATGATGGTTGCGAATTTTACACTCGTGACTATTAAATGTTAATCGTAAAGAAAAAAAGGTTGATATAAGTAATATAAATGCTACATAAAAACTATTTTATTGGCAGAATGTCGTTTGTGATCACGCAATTGCTGCAAGCGAGGTATTTTTGTTCTTGGAATTTAACTACCGGTAGTATGTATTAAGTAAATATTACCAGAATAATATGTATACCTACGTGCATACTTTTCAGCTGACATCATGAGAGCTACAAGGGGTTGAGCAATGAGCCTAACTGTATTTTATTAACTGGAATATGTCTTTACAGTGCGGCACACCCTTGTTAATATTATTATAACATATTATATATTTAAGGAATCACGTAAGTATTTTCTGAAGGTGTTAATATTAATTATTTAACCCTTATCGCTTTCTTTACCCTACATTAATTACTGGTAGCAGGTCTCTTGTAAGTGAGAGGTCATCTGGGCCGCAATACCACCGCAATGTTTAGTACTACGGCCAAGCAACAGTGTGCAAGCACTGTTGTGTTTGGGTTTGAAGGACATTGGAGCCAGAGTATTTACTGGCCTTTATGAGACTTAAAATCTTATGTCAGGGTGACTAGGGCAGTGGAGTGCCAGTACTTTGTAATTCAAAGTTCCTAATGATGGTGCTACTGGTTATGGCGGGGGTCGTACTGCTTCCCGTCCGGCGGTGTACTCGTCTCGTCATTCAATTGTACTAAAAGAAACTGTGAATTTAATTCGTCAGTGCATAGTCAAATTATAATATTAATACCAAACCGCCTAAAATCTATTGCGTTTTTATTAGATTTAAAATAGCACATTGCATATATAATTTTAAATATAAATATCATTGGCGTAGTAATAAAAATGCTAATTTCTGAAGTATTTTTTGTTGCGGTACAAATTGTGATCATTGCGCAGCTGTACACTTATGTTACACAACACTGTCATAAAAAATAACGAGACTCAAATTAAAATGAATACATAAATTATTTATAGTTTTCCATGCAAGCAGCACGAAACCATTTGTCATAGAACGACTAGATAAAATACTTTCATCTAATAGACATGATAATTATATGCAATACGTGATCAAATAACAGACATTTTTTTATTAACTATTTCAGATCGAATTGAATTATACGAGCAATTGCAACAGTCACGGACAATAGAGTATGCCACACCCTTTCAAATAAAGAGAATGACCTCGGACTAACAAATATCGGCAGCACAATAAAATACTAACGCACCCAATGAATGATTTGGCATCCGTAATTAATTACTTGACTAATTGGTATAAAACCGATTCCGTGAGGTGTGGGCAATTCTGGATAATGAAACTGAATGTGTTAATAGCATTAATTGCTGACAGCAATGCATTTAACGATAAGCGTAATGACGACACGCGTAATTCGCCACGCCTGTATTTTTGAAGAAGCGTAATTAATGATATTTGGTCTAGTAATTTTTAGTATTGCTGTTACACCATCAAATTTGTATGGCTACAAAAAATATTAAATGATATTTTTTTATTCGAAAATCGACTCAGAGGTGTCTTCAGCCCGTTCGTCAATATAGATGGATCAGAACATGAATGTATACCCTAGATGAATACGAGATTGAATACGAAAAAAACTCTACATCATCAAACAGGATTGAAGTTTAGAACTACATAAGATCGTATATGTATATTCAAATAAATTTTATTAATTATAAGAATTTACGGCGTAATTTAGAATCTCTATTGGTAGCGAGATGATATAATCATTTTAGTCACATACTAAATCTAAAAATATATTAATAATAATTAATAAGATCATTTAATTAAGTGATCAATTAATTAAATTATCATTACGTATTTAGTTCTCACGAGTCACGACACGTCGTTACGTAAGATATTTAATATTTATTCACGCAGTTCCGGCGACAATTACCGTAAAACGACATTAATAGACGTGAACAGGCGCCGCAACACACGCCGGAGACTGTGAGGAAATCTCGTTCTGCTTCTTGTAGCCATTCGCTCCTTCCAGAGAATATTGCAAAGGTTCTATTCCAAACACGTCTACAAACCGCAAGCTACGATTTTGATTTATATAATACTAAGAACAATGTTTCAAACGCATTATTCCGGTAATTGAAACTAACGAAAAGAATAAATATACGTACAGTTACCAATATTACTAGTTAAAAGGTTCCGAGCGCCTAAAGTACTTACCGAAAGTCTCAAGTATTTCGAGTAGTCGACCCTTGGCAGGCTAACAAACGTAGGTATGCCATTGGTGAAAAAATGTTACTAGCCGACAAAATTGAAAACTTCAAATCGTCTATACACATTAAGTTTAATTGATGCGGTTGTTCTTATTTGTGCGGCGTAAAACAAAGTCCTTTTATTTTATTTTAGTGAAGCAAAAAAAATTGCTTAGAACATAAAAGTGTACATAGTGTGTGTTTAATGTTTTGGATTTGTTCAGCTATTAACGCGTCTGACTGTACATAAAACAATAATTTGTATGTTCTATGTATTATAACATAACCACTTAGTTAAAAAATGCTAACTTGTTGCAACAGATAGACGAACTAAAATGGCATGGTATGCAAATGCTTCTTGTTATAAAACTGTAATAAATTGCGATACTAATCAACACTTGATTAGTTGACGGTCGCTTCAACTAATGCGCACCTTAACTAGTCAACAGTTGATTTTGCAACTGATATTTGCTTCAACCAAATGCCAAAAATAAAAATAATGAACTTCTTATATTTTATGTAAGAAACTTAAAACAATTAGAATTATGAAACTACTATAATCCTCTAATTCTCCACTAAATTATATTAAGGAAGGAATCAATTATTACAATCTAAATAAATCCAAACAATTACAAATTATAATTTCATTTCTGTTCAATAGATTTTTAAATGTATAGTATTTGAGCAGATGCCTTACAAACATGGGACGTTTTTTATTAGCAGAATAATAAACAGTATATTATTGTTTTTTTTTATGTAATAATAATTGAGCTGATATTATTGGCCAAGCAAAAAAAAATTTTTTTCGCAGTATGCGTGTCCAAGGTTGGGGATCACTTACCGTGAAAGTCTACTTGCATTTTACATATTATGTGCTTCAAAAAGTATTTTAAAATAAGCATAGTAATAGTAAGTAAGTATTAAAAAAAATATCGAACATTATATTTAAACAGTCAAATTGTTCGTAAATTTTACCAACATATAACAACGTGAAGGTCTAAAATATACTTATATTTTTTCCTTTCACAATCACTAAGTCGTGAATTACGTTCTAGTTGCATACATTAGCACAATAAAATCCTAATCGTTAGACAATTCTTATCAAAACCACCAACTTGTGAGGCCACTCTCAATGACTTCATTTACTAATCTAATAAGTATATTTAAGCTGTAAGTACTTAATTGGATGCAAATCTTTTTATGGTAATCATCTCCTAACACGAAATTTATTTTTAAATTTTACATATCCTATCGCAGTGTCCTTTCTAGTGACATAACCGCGTGTGTTAAAATAAACAACCAGTTCCGGTTCCTGTTACGTTTGTGTCACAAGTACGCGTTTAGACTTAGAACAACTTATTGTCGAAACAGGAATCTCGCAGCCGCCGCCTTTCACTTCTCGATAAACAGCCTTATTTGAATTCATTGGGATACTCTCAGACCCACTGTAATTAATATACTGTTCCAAATATAAAATTGACGATTTGTCAAATGAATGATGCAACTGTCAACTCATAACTAAAAATATACTTACTATCTTTCACAACTGATATAAATATTCATTACATAAGACAAGTACGATTAAATCCAATCAATCAATATCACAATAATATCTTTAAGGTGAGCAGATAAACGATATAAACTAATAAATGCCAAAAAGTTTATAATATTGTTGCGGAAACGATGAAATAAATATTATGGCCGTGATCGTCACAAGATCACGCTGTGATCTTGAACGCGATGTGAAAGAACCGCATCTAACAACTCAAACAATTGCGGCATGACGCTACTTTTAAAGCTCATGCAAGCTTAAATTTTTCAACACGGATCCACTTACTTAACAGTAGCTGGCTTCGATGATATTTTCTCGACAGAAAGGAGAAATATGAATGGAATCTTTCGCAATTCGAACGATCTGCATAAGTATATTATGCAATCTGTAGCAGTGTGGCTCTCGCAAAAACAAAATATTGTGTTGGTCTAGCTCGAGTATATACAAATATGAATAGATAAATAGAATGTTATATAAAAGCATACATAATTTAAAATAAAAAACTAGAGATTCCTATATAAATTAATAACCAAAAACATTGATGTAAGTACTTGATTTAAATTTTATGTAAGAAGGTTAACGAGTGTGTGATTTGCGTGGTCAATTAATCTTGTGTATGTAACCAATTAACATGTCCCCGTCGCATTAAGTAATTTCAAAGTTCAAGTGAATTAGATTAGATTCCCATAGATATATTATAATTTAATTAAATAAACGACTTTTTTTTATTTGATAGATATTTCATAAAGTAATTTAAAAAAACCTAATCACTAATAACTTTAACATTATTAATTTATTAACTGTTCTTTTTAACTGCCTAATAATTATTTAACGTTAGGAAGAGCGATTAAAGAGTGAGCAAAAACTTTTATTTGTTTAAAAATCCACTTAAACATAATTGAAATCTTAACTTAATTTATTAATAACCACCTCATATTGCGTGCGCGGTGCTACACCACCCAAGGTCCTGAGTTGGAATCTCGGGTCGGGCTACTCAGTGTTAACTTGGAGTTATGAACCTGTGCTTTATATGGCGATAGACTCGCACCCTAACCCACAACGAGAAATAAGATACATAAAGTGGGTTCCCTAGCTGCACCTTTGCCTTCCCCTTTAGGAATAAAAGATTGATGTTTATGTGAATTTATCACTAATAGTTCTAAAAACATAGTCAAGGCCGAAATACTGTTTTCCTTAACACAAATATGTCTCAGTAAACTATTGATGAATGAATAAAAAATAAATTATACGTCGCACGAATGCGACCACAATGCGGCACGATCATAACATGAAAGTTGTTCGTTTCTGACATTAATTGCACGAAATCCTTGAAACAACACAACAAACTAGCGTTAGGTTATTGACTTACCAATCGATCAGTGGCCATGTCGAAGATGAGTATCTTGGGTGGGCAGACGCGTCGGAAGTCGTCAATGCTGGTGATAACGCCGGCGTCTAGCACCCAGAGTCGGTTGCACCGGTCGGCGCGCACCCTGTACACCGAGATGAGGCCGGTGCAGTTAATGTCGCCGCGTCCTGCAGTGTGCCATGACCAGTCGGGATACGCCTGGAATTAAATATTTTTGTTATAACCGGAGACATACATACTCAACATAGATGTTATTAGAATGGGTAACCAGTATTAAAACCTATTATATTTCTTGCGTAGCGACCTTTCATCATTTAGATAGGGCAAAGCTGTAGACTATACCTCTTCCTATATCTATTGGTAATTGTATTGAATTTCCCCTTGCACTATAATTCATTGTACTGGTTCTGGGTCGTTACAATATGTTTCATATTATTGTATGTTACCTACATTGTACATCCGAATCAGTATACATCTTATACTCATGTATACCTGAACTGAATAGCAAATATTTAAAATAACCCACAACTATAACATTAACATCAAAATTCCTTTAAGGTCTTGTCGTGCAACTCCCTTCGCATAATCACGTTACTTAAGTTGACAATAAATCATTCATCGTCCCTACATTCTTCCGATCACCGCATACAAATAGGTCTAAGGACAAAGGACGAGGCACTATTACCTACAGCGCACTAGCAATTCACTACATGCACGGAAATTAAATGATTTAAAATGGTAAATAGAACATTTAGTTCGAGGTAAAATATTACCACATTGGAAATCAGAGCATGTGCTTAAAAGTTGAAATAATCCTTACCAAATGACTAACACGCCTTTGTTTCAAACATGCATATCTAAATTGAGATCTTGGTCGTGATTTTTGTTACTCTAGATACGTATGTGTAGAATTGTAAAGGAGGCGGCGAGGTTATTACAACGGATATTGTGGTACAATATAATTATAATTATATTCGAAGTTATGACAACAACGGCGCTATGTTGATTAGCAGTTTGAAAAATAAGATAAGTAAGTGATTTTGTCGACGTTACCCATTACATTCATACATGTTACTAAATTCGCTAAGAGTTAAGCATAGCTGAAAGGAACTGCAATCAAGTATAACATTAACAGATAAAAACTTTATAATTGATATCATACGAATGAAGGATCTACAGTATTTAAGGATAAAAAAAAAACATAAAAATATTTTTGTTTACTTCTTTTTTTCTTTTAAAACTTAACTTAGGATTTTGTGCTATCATAAGGATAAAAAAAGAATGTATACAGGTAGGTTCATTTGACATTACGTCAAGTTGTAAATGAAATCACATACTCGTCTTTACCTCTGCTAACATCGTGCCAAAAATTATGCGTTAATATAAATATTTTTGCCAAAAGTCGTAATTTTAGTGTTTGGATTTTTTTATCACTTTGTGGGTTATTGCATATTTGGTACCTATCTATTGTGTAGCATCAGTTTATTTTCTGATTAAACTATAATGTTGCCTCGCCAACTAAATCTCTTAGGGAACTATTTACGGAATTAGGGCGTGTAAAATTAATATGTTTTTCTGATATCTATTTTGTTCGAAAATTTCACTTATTACATCTACGGATAGATTAATTTATTGTAAAGTGTTGCATACAAGAGACAAGTACGTGGTTTAATTTAGTAAAGCATTATTAAAATGATCCGATATATTGTTGAATTCAATGGAATATACGCTTGATAAGATACATTTTATAATACAACATTCATTCTTATTATTTTTATTTAAATTAATGATGAATGTTATTTATAAAACAATTATCCAACATAATCACGTCGCTTAGTTCTTTACGTTATTATTTTATTGTAAGTTTAAAGGTCTGTTACAGTTATTGTATTACACATTTAATTTTTCAATACTAAGGTAACCTAAAGGTATTTATATAAATCGGATTCAGTTGGAAAGTCAATATGTTGGTAGTTGGTACAAGTTTGCTATTTCACGGAAGGAGAGCCGGTAGGTCAGTGAGGCCGGCCTTGTGTTAATATAATTAATAATAATTATTGGACCATTGATGCATATTATTTTGGGCTCATTCAAAAACGCATTTAAATGAGACTTATATGTGTATTGTGTACCTACACAGAATGTCTGAGAACTTATGGAATATTATAACCGCAGAATAAGTCATATCTGATTACCTAATCCTACTAAGGTAAGAAAATTACAAAGGGGAAATAATGTTGTTTACATTACTGCAATTTACTTAAATTATTTACAATGAGTTGACATTTAAGCACCAAATGGCGGATAGAATTAATAACAGTTCTTGATGTGAAGGATAAATATTAGCTAACTTTATCCTTAGGCATATATGTGGCTATAATGCCTATAGGTTGAAGGTAAAATTACAGTGCGCCGCGCAGAGCTGTGCAGTTACTAGGAATTGAAATTGGTTTTTATTGCACCAATCTGAACTGCCAACCATATGTTCTTAGCCTTAATGATACAATAATAAACAGTAGGCACTTTACGTCATTGTGGAATCTGTGAATATCTACACAACAAAAAAAGAAAGTTAATGTGCCATTGTGCATGCCAAATGGATTTAATTTTAAAAAATTACGCAAACTAAAATGCTAAGCCTATTTTACTTCCTAATAAAAAATATCTTCCATGAATACAAAGTAACACTTGACTTAAAACTCATTAATATTCAAACTTGGTAAAAATACCGATTGAAAGTGCATTTTAATGTTTTATTAATCTTATTCCTAATACGATATCTAGAAAGATCGCAATCTGTCTTTAGATTTTCTATAAAAGGCTTTATTATGCACAATGTGAAATAGCACTGTATAATCCGTTGAATATACAAATGGTGTTTTTGAGAGCTGCACCGGCTCTGCTTGCGCAATAGCGCGTGTCTTTACTGCGCTTATACAGCTTAGATCTAGATCCTTTTCGTAATAGCACGCGGACACTATTAGACAGTATCATTGCATTAATTATTCCGAAATGATAATATTGATATAATGTAACATTGATGACTGCCAGACTTAAGTGTATTTTTTGTTGTATAACTTTATTATTTTGGCATATCTGCTAGTGGTAGGATATATTTTATATCCGCCCAGATAGAGTCCACCATACACAAAGTACTTTAGCCCGCCGTAGTGGCCTACGTGACTGTGTAGCGTTTCGGGATCAGCATGTGTAATGTGTATATCCGGTTCCAACAAGCCGACAAAATTGTGTCGACTATCGAGAGGTAATCATCTCTCGTTAGTCGACATTTTATTAGACCACCCACTTCATTTGTCATCAGGTGCAGTAGCGTCACTCTACCTTGGTCGTAAAAAAAATAACATTATTGAGTAATAACTGTGGTAAATTTCATTGATCGTACTGCGATTGTTACATTTCATATTTCTGACATGCGTCTGTACTTGTACTACTAAACGCTGAACAAACCCTTTTTTATGCTGTCCGGGGCGGTTACTTTCAAAGTCAGTACTAAAAGAGTCTCTACATGATTTATTCTCACATTATACAATTGAAACCATACAACTGGTCAGCAATTTACTTATATTATTATACGTAGCAAGCATACAAAAACTTTGTTGTTTCATTAAATAAGTACCTTATATCGTATCTGCTGTTGAAAAATCGGTCAGAATGAATGAATTTCTTGTAAAGAAAATAATCTTAAGCATTTAGGTGGTTCAGTAACTCACATATAACGAAATAAGTGTCCTTTAAAGTTTGTTAGCCTTTTCTTTGTCTTATATGCAAGAGTTCTAGGTAAATATTACCAAATCCCCCATCTATTTCAGCTGCTATGCAGCTGTATACGAGCATTATAATGTTCTGGTTTAATGGACATTGTAGCCAGCGTAATTACGGGACATTATAAGATTTAATATCCTATGTCTGAGGATTATGAACACAGTTCAGGGTGATGTTAGCCATTGTTGCTATGCTCGAGTTAGGGTTGCTAACATACTGGATTTACCACTAAAAATATGGCTAAGACTCTCATTCAGCGAAGAAATATTGGTTTTAGAGGCTGGTGATTTTTGTTAGTGAATTACCAACAGTTAGTGAGATATGGGCTTAAATCCACTAAAGAATTATACAAATTTTGTCTCATAAATGCCTATAGTTGGCTTAAATAGCAGTGTAAGATCACCGAAAACGTAATTATACTACTGCGTCACACAAAAATTCGCAAAAAATATGGTATTTTTTTATTAGTGTGCTCTAAAAACACGGACGCCAGAAAATCAGTCTTTAGTGATTTTTAGTGGTTTAAAGAAACATTTATTAAGTGTTCAGTTAAAAAGAGTTAAGAACACTAATGATGCTAGTGAATAATTGTCACATTGTACGTGACGCTGAGCATCCGGCGGGAGAATTACTTGTCTCGCTATTCAGTTATACAAAAATATATTTAATAGTAAAAATATATATAATAATTAAAAACTACGTCCCCAGTGTACCGATATAATAGGTTACTATGTACTTAAATTCAAAATGACGGTCTCTACTATCTACCTACTTGAAAAAAAGCGTCGCTTCAGTGTAACGGCTAATGATTAACTTATTATTTGTTATTTACTATCCCTGTAATAAATTACTAACCTTTTCATTTTATTATTTAATTTTGCCATTTCGGAATATGTTTACTTACTTAACAATGCAATTATTATGACCTAAATTGTGTGTGAAAATTTTAAGCGGTCAATTTTTTTGCTTCTTTTGCATCATATGTAATTACATCTTGTGACATTAACAATCTGCCTTTCGAAGCCCGTTATAACTCTTTGTACATAATATTATATCGTAAATACATAATATTATGCTATCTTAGGTCACTCAAATCGTATTCTTAATTATCAATAGAAATTTGTTGTCAAACCATGAAAAAGAATATATTAAGAATAATAAATGGTATGGACTTCGGAAGCTACAATCTACTATACATATAAGTCCATAAGAGAACTACAAGGGCACTACTCGAGTGTAAAATTGTATTTAATTATGGAGTAAAACACAAAAGGAAACTTCAGTGTACACGTAATTCTTAAATCGCTTGATAAGTTGATATAATTCAAATAGATAAGTAAACAGTGTTGATTTAATACCAACACATTTAGAATGGTGGTTATTCACAAATAAATACCACGCCCAAGGCACAAGGCAATAAACTCGATTGATAGATAATCGTTCCGGTTTCTTAAGCAACACCAAAATTAAATAGAATAAAGGATAACTTAGCTTCGTCACGACAAATTAATGTAACATAAAGTTAAAATAAATATTCGGTATTTTGTTATGTGTATTAATCGAAAATTACGGTTTTATTTTTTTCGTCCTATTAGTCTAGCAACTAATTTACCAGAATAAAGAATACGACTAATCTCAGTATCATTGTAGAATGTCTGTCACAAGTTAATAATCAAATCATAAACCAAAGGCAATTCACGAGAAACGTTATCACAGCTTTGACATATTAATTAAGTCAAATAACAATTAGCATCTATAAATAACGAGAGTAACGTGCGAAAATCGTTACTTAACGAGAAATGTTGGGGCAAGATAAAGGCAATGGCAATAAACAAAGATGTCGTAAAAATCTCAACCAGTGTACATGATTGTTAAGAGCTCACCACAGATCAAAATCTAGTCCGTCACTAAACAATCGCATGGAGATAAAATAACCGCGTAGAATGTTACGTATTTGTCGCTATAATTGTGTGCCCTTGACTATTCTAAATTCTTCAGACAATCTACAACTCGTCGCAGTTTAAAGAAAGGTTTAAAATTTTATCTGTTTAGTATTTAGTGCATAGTAAAGTGCATACCTGGAGCACTGGACTGACGCCTGGCGGCAGGCTGCGTGGCACCCAGGCTAGCGTGGCCGGCACGCCGGCCCTAAGCCGTGGGATTCCTAAGTAGATTCGGTCCCAGCCAATCTCTAAGCCCGTTGGCACAGTGTTCTCCGGTTGAAACTTCTCCAACAGCACGGGGTCCGGCGGGAAGTCGAATTGGAGCACGTTCCATTGATTCACTACTTCGAGTGACGCACTCGCTGATGCAAGGTAAGCGCATAGCACTATAGTAAGACACCTCATCATGACTTCCTGCAAATAATGAAAAACATCCGTTGTTAGTGTGTTACAAATTATTGGCAAATTTATCAATACAGTATAAAAAATACAGTAGTTGTGCCAGAAGGTAGAATGAATATCATAGGATTCATACATTAGTTTGCCATCTCAAATGCTTCCCGCTCTTTTATTATTTAACTCAAATGACCTTCTTTTGAGATTTCCTATATTGAAATAACAAGATATATATATTTTGAGTGCATAGATAAAAGATGGTAACCACAGCTATCGTCCTTATTCAATAATCTCTACTTTAATAACATCTAAGCTTTTGCTAGCAACTACTCACGCGCGAACTCCTTTTCTGAGAATAAAAGTGCTACCGTTTTTCCTTCTCCGAGTTCAAAACGTCCCATAAGTATTTTACTTCAGGTTTCTTTATCTAATTTTATCTAATCCAGTTTGAGCGATAATTTCTAACAAATATGCACATATCTGTACATATTTTCACATTTATAATTAGCACAAAAATAGTAAGTATCTACATGTATAATTCTAATGAAATTTTAATATGACGAATCTAAACACAATACCTATATCGCCCATTTAAATGTTTGATCGTGACTTATTTTCTCCCTAAACGATCTGCCCTGTATTGCCATGTGGTTAGTTTAGTTAGCAAGCGGTGTATGCGTATACACCACACCTATATTTTCAAAACAAATTAATACAACAATTTGAATTAAATATTTACTACTCGGACTGAGCTAATAATAACCAGAAGGCGTGGATGTTGCACACATTGACGCGAAAAATTATCTCAGTGTATGTTGATGTCTGACATAATTCAGAAAAAAAATGCGCGGCAATGACCTGACGCTACTCTCATGACCGACTTTTACTGACGTTCAAGGACATCACCGACAAACTGAATAGTTGTTACGTAGACTGTAGATCATCATTACTGCTTCGCTGCCATTACCATTGGTAACGAGCATGAGTGCAGTGTTTTGATTATATAATGCATGGTAATTGGCACCGGTACCTCTAAAAGATTTTAATAGCTACATTTATCAACATACCTTTAGAAATCATTTTATTTGACAGCAAGTAATATTTCACATCTTGTCAGGTAATATACATTACGTTTGCTAGTATGCAATTGAAGTGGCTGATTTAGTTATTTGTTCGACTGCGCTCAATTAATTAAAAACCTGGACTATAATATCCAAATTATGTTATTAGCCTCATCAATCATTGTAAATGATTACATCATTATTAATTGCAAATCATTAATACAAACATATTTGTAAGGCAAAAAGTTACAACGTATACAGCTATTATTATTTAGGTAATATGTGAATTAATAACCGATTATGGATTAAAGTATTAGTTAACAAACTCAAGTCGGTGCGCGGTAAACGGTAAATTTTTCACGAATTTAATTAAAATTCGGAAAGACTTTTGGCGTCATGCGATTAAAACTTCGCTGTAATTATCTTTTTCTATCTCTAATGTATACCATCGAGTACATAAATACGTTAACATAATATTTTAAAGCCTAAAGTAACAAACGAGCAATTGGGTCACTTACTTATGAGGTACACCACTTTTTATGAACGTGCGAAACAAATCATTTGTTATATTCGTCCTTTCAAGAAATAAACGAAAATGCATATGGATCTGCAATAATTTTACAATAAAAAAAAATATGACCGACATTTTACAATGATTTTATTTGAGAAAATACCAGTCTAGTCGGCTCATACGTGTTGCGTACAAGTCAATTGGTAAGAGAGCGGCTCAACAGCTTTCTAGATTATTCCATTGTATTGGTCATCATCCGATAAAATCTTTGTTTTAATGATCGGATAAAATCAAGATAATAAGGAGATACATTCCGCTCTTTACATTGACCTCAACATTATTAGTGTGATGTCACTTGAACTGTTATTTTTTGTATTATTAAAATTGTATTAAAGATTACTTTAAAAACAATGTGAACGATATACCCTCACGCATTAATATTTTAGGTACATACGGTACTATCTGATGCTAGTTATTGATATAGAGTATTCTTTAAAATACTGGTGTAAAATACCCACTTTTATAATTCTTAATCATAGCCCAAAACAATATTAGAGGTCGTTTTCAACAAGTAAACCACATTGATTAGGTTTTGTATGATTTCTAGTTGTTATCCAATTAATCTCCCGATGGCCATTGTCCAATGTACATCGACAGCGACCCATGGTTATATCCTTGGAATTCAGCAAAGCAGACATTAATAATAACAATAACGTAATAAAGTACAATTTACATGTCAGCGTTGTCATTCAAGCTGCCATGTCGCCTGCGTATTTGTGTATATCTGTATTTGTGTTGTTTTATATGTCGTCACCTGTTCGAAACAATTGTATCTGAGAGCTGAACAATGCCCCTTATGCTGTCAGTCTTACAACGCGTATATATTGCGTATTTTAGCCATTACTATTGGTTATTATATTAATTTTATTTAATTATCATTACGCTGAGATCTCATGTTGTTTTATAAGCATATTTTTTTCTAGTTTTAAAATTACTAGATACGAATATATATATCAACTTAAAGTGCCGAATACAATTTTAGGAAGCTAGTTGGTATTATAAAACAGTCTTGCGCCACACATTTGACAAGTTGATAAACAGTGCCGAGGCTCGCTGATTACATCAAGTGTGTGTAAATAATATAGTAATCAATAACCACAAAGTGTTAATATGACACCAAATGTTAAAGTAGATCTAATTGACTAAATACGCTTTGGACTACACTATATTAAATAATTATATGGTACCAAGGTTGAATCGCATTCACTGGTCGCACAGGGAAGTAAGTGGGCTTTAGGATTCAAACAAAAAACACACGTCCAAAATTCGATGCCGATAAAATACATTACAATTACAACACATATAGAACAGTCTAATAATAACTCTCTA
Source organism: Manduca sexta (assembly GCF_014839805.1). Taxonomy (NCBI): domain Eukaryota; kingdom Metazoa; phylum Arthropoda; class Insecta; order Lepidoptera; family Sphingidae; genus Manduca; species Manduca sexta. Next base: position 199,063 of record NW_023595374.1, on the reverse strand, counting down.
CCCGCCGTGTATCTAAACGTTAGGAGCTCGGTGAATGGCCACGTTGCCTTGTAAATAATATTCAATGAAGTTATTGGTCGCTAACTACGGAACAATTTTCATTGCGTAGAATACGGCCGTATATCAAAGCCGCTCCTCCTCAAAGCATACCATAGGTTATGAGCTAACGTGAAAAAATAATTACCGTTTGATTACAGCTGACCGCAATATCCAACGAGGTGGAAATTCACGGCATTCCTTTTTCGTCCTCGATGGACTCTCTACAAGAGCATTTGGAATGTTATTTTTGTGTTTACTACTCTACGCACTACTTATTATGATTTGTTAGTGAGAGGTTGTTCAGGGGTTTCGTGAACATGTGCCGGATGTAAGTTAAGGTAGTAAAAAACATGGAAGGTACGTACAATTGTTAATCCATTACTTTTAAACGTTGGCATTGAATGATAGTAAAGATTGTTGACGGCCTTAACATCGACAACGAAAATAGTTCCGTAACAAATATTACTTATTTAGTAGATACTTATCTAGTAGGATAAGGCCTTGGACCTTAACTAAGATCATAAACGAAACGGAGTCGTGCGTCGTAAATCTTAAAGAATAATAATACTATAACAGTGCCTATTTAAAACTTGAAAGCATATTTCGAGTATGTTTTTAATTAGTTAACCTATTTAGTGAACTTATTAATCAGATGTATATAAACAGTTTTTCTTTCAATATTTTTACTGGTAGTTTGTTACAATTGTATACATGTAATGTAGAACGCAAATCATAGGAAGTAAAAGTAATAAGCGTATATTTATAAACTATGTTTATTTATGTATCAATCCAAGCTTGTATTTTTTACGTTTACTCATTAATTTAGTTATGTACAGATAAAATTAGTTACTAAATTACCAGTTAATTTAAGTATTCGTAATTTGTTTTATTTTGTTTGAAGTCTCTATAATTAATATGAGCTAATGAATTAGAATGTATATATATTATGCTAAAAGCATGTGATTATTACGATGCAATTAAGAATCCAATTTGGATATCACTGCACAGGCATTAATATTGCGTTTATGAATGAATACTTGAAACGAAAGATTTCAACGCACACAAGTAGTCGCGTAATATTGGATACTAGCTTCCGCCCGTAGCTTCGCCCGCGTGGATTTCGGACTTAAAAAATGGAGGAGGTGCTCAATTTGTCGGGATGTTTTTTTAATGTATGGTGGTATGCAGGTGGTCCGATTGTCCGGTCAGGGTCTGATGATGGGATCCTGGTGAAATCGAAGGAAGCATATAGCATGATTCAGTATTCACACGTGATGGCTTATTATTAGCGTATTTCATGTATAACTTTGGTGTTTCTATACCGATTTCCATGATTCTTTTTTATGGAATATTTAATTAATAATGTTAACTTTTTAAATTAGGGATGACTGAGAGTGTTATAAACGTAAGAGTAGACAAATATAATGAGAAAGCTTCGAACTGCTAAGCTATCGGGAGTTACACGTGTTATTGTGAGTCAACCATAAAAGATAGACATATGCTGTCGTAGGATATTTTTTACATAATTTTAAGGAGAATATTTCCGTCATCCATGATTTCTGTGTAGCTTTAACCATTAAGGTTGCACACGCGACGGAAGCTTAAAAAATGGAGTAACTTCTCCCGTTTTCCCAACATTGCCCTTCACTGCTCTGCTCCTATTAATTGTAGCGTGATGAAAAGTATACTATAACCAGCACAGGAGTATGACAAATAATTGTACCAAGTTTTGTTAAAATCCGTCGAGTAGTTTTTGTTTCTATAACGGTTATACAGACAGACAGACAGACAGACAAAAATTTTACTAATTGCATTTTTGGCATCAGTATCGATCCCTAATCACCCCCTAATAGTTATTTTGGAAATATATTTCATGTACAGAATTGACCTCTCTACAGATTTATTATAATTATAGAAGAAGTTAGATTATGAAAATTATAGTGATGACTAATACGAAATTGTTATAGATACGATTTATGTTATGTTGCGAGAAGCCTTTTTTATTCTTTCGGTAACTATTTATAGTATTTGATAGATCTACAAATTAAAATCGGTTACCAATTTCAAGTCTCGCATAAAACTAAAATATTTTTATGCTAGTCTTGAAAATAAGTCAGTCATACGGAGTTACGGTAATAACTTACTTACTTTGTATGTCATATGAATAATGATAATTTATGTGTTATTTATGTCAGTGTGTTTAGAATATGATTCATAAGTCTCTTATTTATGTAGCAGGTAGATACCTTAGATATAGAACTTGGTTTATAAGTCTTGGATTAAAATAATCACTAGGCTACCATTGTACTAAAAGACATGTATTCTGAAACGAGAAATTACATATCCATAGCCGCGAGCAAAATCTAGTTCGTAAGTCTATCCTTTAAGTTCGCAGTCAGTCTTAATACTCATGTGTAAAATAAAACACGAGCAAATAATTAATATTACATCAAACAATATTATGAATTCAAAATTTAGAGTCATTATGCAAATTGCCCAAACAAAAGCATGATATCGGGTAAAGAATAAATCATGCTGACATTAAATGAAATTGAATGCTAGAAAGATTATTCTTTTGAAAATTTATTGATAATATTGTTCACGCTTTTTTCTCAGTTTATAAATATTAGTTAAAATAGTCATGAACGATGCAAATCACGCTATCCTCAAATATTGCTGATATATACAGATTTATGCATAATAAACCGCTGACATATTACGTAATGAATGCTTTTGGGTAAAATCTCCAAATTTAACACAAAGTTTTGCTCAGTCATACGCGATTTTTCGTGAACTGCGAAGTGATTATGATCACTATAGCTATGTTTATCTGTAGCGGTGCGCAACAAGGTCGTAGATGTAAGTGAAACCAGTTTAAAATGCCTTTAAACTTTTACTTACGCACATAGCGTCGCGTGTTTCCCTAGTTTAAAAACGTTGATCGAATATAAATTTGTCGGTAGCTGCGTTTTTACTACATTAGAATTCTAAGTTAGGTCCCTCTTTGCAATACTAGTGTGCGCAAATAGAATACCTACATTAATCTATATTATATTTGTCGTGACAAGTATAGTGCGTAACATGGTCTCCTAATTAATTTGTTTTACCTTTTTCGTGCTATAATTAATAGTTTAATAATAATTTATTTGATATCTATCTATGTATTTTTTTAACTTGTGGTCAAACATGGCCAAAAATTGAATATGAAATGCAAAAATTGGGCAAAAGTTTCATATTTACATGCAACTGGCGAATATTTTATCGTAAGAATGTAACATTGACATAGAAACGAATCACTTGTTTGTTTCTTATTTTATTTAAAAATAAATACATAAAATAAAGAATCATTGAAGGTCATCTTGTATATGTTGTCAAAATACTTCCAAGACTTACAATTTCATGATGTATTTTGGAGATATGTTTTAATTAGTTTATATATTGGAAACATATACCTTTAAGTTATAAACCCACCACACCACCTTGTGTATTTCACTATAAATGGTGGTTAAGCATAGTTCTATTATAATGGATATTTTTTTTTCGAAATTGGCCATGACGTAATGTTAGTAAAATTTTGTATTTAAAGAAACTTCGGTTACCTAAGTGTAATAGCTTAAAATGTGAGTAAAAGCGATAGCTATAATTGGTTACATCATATCCATGATCGTTAAATATAATTATTTGTCAATAGATATTGTAGACATTATAGGTTTTTGTTATATATATATTTATAACTATCGGTCAATTTAATACATTTTTAGAGATTACTTCGTGCATAATTACTTAAAGTTAATGATGTTAAAAGTTGTTAAAAGTAATATATATTATTATTAATTTTATATTTAGTTTTATTGGCCTATTTATTGGCCGGGCTTATTCATTCGGATTTGCAGCATAAATCCAGAAACAAAATTTAGAATCTGAAAACCGGATGCTTGCCCCAGATCTTTCTTAAATTCAGAAATGTTGTCATTTTCCAACTCGACTTAATAATGAAAACCTTGGAAAAGCAAAATTTAGGAAAAAAAAGATAAGTAAGATAATTAATTAATTAAAAGAAACTTTTCCTAGCGACATGTCCGCTCAATATTTGAAAATAACTAAAATATATAGGAAAGATAATACTATTCATATAATTCAAAACAACAAAATATATCAAAGTCAAAATATGAACTTAGTAAATTCCAAAAATGAAATATTCAATAAAAAATACGTTTACATTACCTTAAATCCATTTTTATTTTATTTAATAAAATTAAGACGCAAAACAGATTACTATAAAAATTAAAGCTAATAAAAAATAAACAAGCATAAAAACGAGATTGTATTCCTAAACATTGCGCCCTTATACTAGTTAATTACTTAAAGTGCAGACTAAAATAAATTAAGACTATTGAGTACTTTGTCATTAAAAGTGACATATAAATTTACCTATTAGGGTTCCGGATCTGAGTCCACAACGCTCGCCTACGTCAAAATTAAAAATCATTAATAATTATTATTCACCTTCGGAATAATTTAGCATGTGTGATATAAGACCAATTTTAACAGAATCTATAACATAGAAACGGAAAAAGGAATGTATAAGGCCGTCCATTCAGTCGGGTTGTACATAGAGTCGACCGATTCGAGAATTTCTATATCAAAGTAGTTATAATTCAACAACCGATATTCCTGAAAAGAAAGTACAACTGACAGGGGAGGTATTTTATAAACTTCTCTCTCTCTCTTTCTTAACGTACTATAATAATATAAATATACTTTGATGGTCAGTACCTCGGTGAAATGTTTACAAAAATCTGCCTACATCGCGGCTTTATCACTTGCATAAACAACACGAATAACTAAATTACTGAACGTCAAACATAATATCGTTATGGTCGTTACGGACAATTTAATTCAGAGCGCTCCAACCACAATTACATATCAGACGTCTAAGCAAATCCGGTTTTTTGTGGACCAAAGGTTATGACTGTGACATAGTCGAGTAATTGTAACAGCTTCGGTGTCGGGAAGCGTAATCAAGAACCACAATCAGTTTTGTCATATCGTGCCATTAGATCGTATTGCGTTGCCGTTTTCAAGGATATGTGTTTCACTTCCAACCATGCTATTTAACAATGGCCTACTGAATAAAAGCTTTTCTCAGAAATAGCATATTATAAAGGCCATTGTTATTTTATCTTTATCAATTTGTATATCTATGCATGTATTTTATGCTCCTATTATTTTTACACCGAGCCTGAAAATAGTTCGTGCAACACGTAAAAAGTGAACAATGGATTTTAACATATGTTTCATATTATGCTAAGCAAAATTAGAATAAGGGAAGACAATAAAAAATACGAAGACACGCTAAGGTAGAGGAAGCAAAAACGAATAGAAGTACTTACAATAATAGAGGTGCTGGCGCAGCTCGTATAGTTTGTAGGTTGTAGTACGTAGATATAATATTTATATAGGCTGAAGAATCCAAAAGACATTTTATATGAAAATTAAAAAGATAGAAAATCAAGAATCATCGCTTTGCGTCTCGAGTTCTTGTATTAGCATTTGGAACTGAAATGATATGCAACACTATCGAGACGACTCCGCCCATGCAACTTTGCGTGTTTAAGTACAGGCGTAGTGATTCAATATTATTGAATGTATAAAGGATCTTGATATCGTAGAAAATATTTTCATAGTCCTATTCGTTATTGAACAAACATTTTATGTTTCATAATCAAAAAGTACTTTAGTAAACCTTTAATATTGAAAGTGCTTATCCGTGTATATAAATATTAGCAAAGATAGTAAATCAAGCATTGAAACAAGCAGTGTTTAGTAACAGCTATTACCTAGCTGGAAACAATGGCCTGGTAGGTAGACGATGAGAATTCCATCGATAATGTTTAGGAAGGCGTAACACATCAATAACAAACAGACGATTCGGAGTATCGTGTTAACTAGAGTTGGAAAGTTAATTTAAAGTAAAATCAACGTAATAATTCAATCCATTTATACCAATTATTTATATCTATTGAACGCTAAAATTTCAATAGATTACAAAAATGCAAGGCGAAATATTATTCTCTTCTTTTTATTTAAAGAACGAAGTATGCAATACATAATAACAGCCAATATATTAAATTAGCCTTGTATTATATGCCGCCCCATTGCTGGACACGTACCTCCTCCACTATTGAGTGATTAGGGCTTATTCAACCACGCTGGCCTTGTAGATTGGCAGATACTCTTACATTTTTTTATAGAAAGCTTCTCAGGTATGCAGGTTTTCTCACGACGTATTCCTTCTCCATTAAAGCAAGCAATAATTCATAAAGAATGCACTTATAACTTTACGAAGTTGCAGCTCAGTCAGGAAGTTAGTGGTGTGATATCCTCGTGACTTGGAGTGCACGTAAAGCCGTTGGTTCTGCGCCTGATCTCTCTCCGGTCATGTCGGATTACTATTTCATCGCACTATGAGAGTGAAGGAACAGATAGTGCACATGCGTATTGCGCACACCTTTGTGCATTATATAATCTTCTGCGTATTTGGCTAATATCCCTTGAGATTGGCAGCTGTTGCCGAAATTCGGCTAGGAAGGAAGCATTCAATCAATCAATGCTTAAAATGCAATAACAGGCCTCTTTAATTGAGTATTTTTTATTGACAATGGCCAGCCTAAATTGATTAATCTAACAAACAACAACATAACTTCCTTAATGAATTGTTTTGAAGGCCAAACCTTAGAAAATGACCATGGACCCATTAACAATCTAAATGTAACACACACAATGCACGCACCTTCGGAGTATTGGATATCATAATCACTGCGTTCATTACATTAAAAGGTCACGACAACAATATATCTACGGAACATTTAGGCGGAGTTGCAACCAGTGCACCCATTTTTCGCCATGTGTCCTGTCTCAAGATGTGATAGAGGGTAAACCTTTCGCCATATCAGGCATAAATTCTGAATTCTGGTCTGGTGCTAAGTGAAAAATCCCAATATCCCTTTGCGCGACCCAGGATCCAAACAGAGAACCTAAAGCAATGTTGTACTGCGCTAGTGACGGAATTACGCCACCGAGGCGTAAAATGGGAATGTCTGGGAATTCTTAAAGTAATGGCCAGTGTGAGATAACGAGAGGCCAAAGTAGTCGGTAAGATAATTTGACTAAAAAAGTAATGAGATCTGCTCATCGAGGTAAACATGTGCGTACATTATGTGGAAATGATGGATTGAACATGTTAAGTTCACACAACTTATCCTTTCACACGAAGTGACGAAGGTAATTTATATAGCGCAGACATAACTACAACCTAAACCTGTCTTATATCCCAACTAGAAGGACATGTTGCTCTCTGTTTTATACAATGCATTTTTTATCATTAATTCTAATTGAATCTGATGTTTCTCTTGCTTTAATAGTTTTTTTATTTTAATTAAGATCTTGTCAAAGTGACCAATTCACCTGATGTTTAATGCAGTGCGTGCCCTGTGCTCCAAGGGCATATAGAGACTTCCGCCACGGAACTCCTTGCCTGTCTGAAGAGGCGACTAAATGGGATTTGGAGGGAGTCGCGGAGCAAGCAGTTGGGGGCTGCTTGCCCCCCTATTGAGCCACTCCGAGGATGTCAACAGTGCATGTGGTCCGTCTCCCACCGTCGTAAAGGCAAAAAGTGTAATTTTGAGTTCGGAGACATCTTGATCCCCCCGTACAGAGAGAGCCGCAATGCTGCGTCGCGCAGCTATTTTAATGCACCAAGATATCCCGGGGTCGACTTATATGCGCCGAAGAAGGCCACCGCGAGATTTGGTTGGTATGCCAGTGTAAGGGGGATATAAGGTTAGGGATTCGATCCAATGGTAGCTCGTATGAATCTATACTCTCTAATGTCTACACTAGATTGTAAGGCCGGTAAAACCGAAATAATCGTTCCACTCACCCCCCAAGTAGTGGTAATTATAACGGAAAAAATCCCACGGAAAATATCAACCAGCAAGGAACGAAAGTGTACCTTGATGGTTGGCACAAGGAACCCATGTCATACAACTCCGTTTGTAGGATGTTTGTCAGTATCACCTATTATTAAAAAAAAACATGTAATGTTAATTTCTAACAAGCGTGAAGCAACTAGGGCCTAGTTGGTTGGCCTCATTATCAACAATGAGATTTTTCATTTTTGGTCTTTCTCTATTCCCAGGTCCAGAGAATTTAAAATATGTAGAAAGGACGTTTAAATATTTGTTAGTTAACGTTGTAACCGCTAAATGGATTAAGATTTAATTCGCTATACAGATCTAAGAACATCTAATCTAACACATCCTGAATAAACAGCCTAGTTTTTAACCTAGATAATTTGTAATTTAAAATACTGATTAAGATCACTCAAACGGATAAAACCGCAACTTCTATTAAAACTATAACGTTAACATGCTGAGTGCAGCGTATCATTTACTGTATTGAAATGCAATAGTTTTGGCACAAGTTAATGGTTTAATCCAGAAAATTTTACAAGTTCCTAACCAATATGGAGGGCATAGCGAACAATTATAATATACAGTTAGGCATCATTAAACTATATAGCCGAGTTAGGAAGTTTGTGGCAATTATTATTTCCAGCGAATAAAGATTTACAGTGCCTCCGTAGATGTAGAGAGCTACTATAAACATCAGACCTACCCTAAAGATGACAGCATCTGTAAGTATTCATATTTCATATTTTACATTGTAGCCAGTGTAACTACTAGACATAATAAGACTGGACATAATAATCCCATGTCACAGAATGACAAGCGCAGTGGAATACCAAACAATACTTGTAATTCAAGGTGTTGGATGGTGTTTCTACTATTTATGAGCGGTATTGTCGCTTAACATTAACTTAGCAGGCGAACCGCAAGCTCGTCTTGACATTTAAAGCAATAAAAAATGTCTACCAAAATATCTAAAAATGTATAATTAATGGACTTGTCAACTTAATACATCAAATATTTCAATTTATAAAAAAAGATATTTATTTTTTTATTTTTTTAATACTTATGTTTTACTAAATCGCGACACGAAAGTCGCCGTTATCGTGATGTCACTATATTTTAGTTAATTCATTCTTTTGTTGTGATAAGTGATTATTCAAATATTTATAACCGAACTTGTAAATTCTTTTATTTATAAAATTATATCATGCAATGAAATATGAATTCGTGAAAGTGGAAATCACAAATCTATACTATTATATAAAGCTGAAGAGTTTGTTTGTTTGTTTGTTTGTTTGTTTGTTTGTTTGTTTGTTTGTTTGTTTGAACGCGCTAATCTCAGGAACTACCGGTCCAAACTGAAAAATTCTTTTTGCGTTGGATAGCCCTATGTTCGTGGAGTGCTATAGGCTATATATCATCACGCTATACCCGATAGGAGCGGAGCAGTAATGGTTAATCTCAGGAACTACCGGTCCAAACTGAAAAATTCTTTTTGCGTTGGATAGCCTTTTATTCGTGGAGTGCTATAGGCTATATATCATCACGCTATACCCAATAGGAGCAGAGCAGTAATGGCTAATCTCAGGAACTACCGGTTCGAACTAAAAAAATCATTTTGTATTGGATAGCCCTTTGTTCGTGAAGTGCTATAGGCTATATATCATCACGCTATGACCAATAGGAGCAAAGCAGTAATGGCTAATCTCAGAAACTAGGAGTTTGAACTGAATATTTTTTTTTTGTGTTGGATAGCCCTTTGTTCCTGGAATGCTATAGGCTATATACTTATATCATCACGCTATGCCCAATAGGAGCGAAGCAGTAATCGCTAATCTCAGGAACTACCGGTTCGAACTGAAAAAATATTTTTGTGTTGGATATCCCTTTGTTCCTGGAGTGCTATAGGTTATATATCGTCACGCTATGACCAATCGGAGCGGAGCAGTAATGAAACATGATGCAAAAACGGGGACAATTTATTAGTTTTGAGAGCTTCTGTTGCGTGCGCTATTGCGCAACGTATTAGGATAAAATTTGGTATGGAGACAGTTTGAGACCCTGGGAAGAACATAGGCTCCCGGGAAAATATATAGCGTAACTTTTATAACGGAAAACTTTAGCCCGACAAACTTTATAACGCGGGCGGAGCCGCGGGCAAAAGCTAGTCCTATCATAAATATTGTTGTCTTATAGTCACGAATCAGAGGAGCATGACGACTACCTATTTCGTGCGAAAATTTAAAACAAAATAATTGAATTTTTATTTAAAAATGGTAAAATATCCTGTCGATGTCTCGTAAAATAGAAACAATAAATAGGTTATGTAATATCCGTCGTAATTAACGGGAAAGTTTGTGGATGTAATTGTTTCGTAAAAGTTAAAATAAGAAGAATACAAACAACTAAACTACACTATAATTTTTTTGAACTGTGGAAAAAAATATGCAAAATGTTAAGGCATTTGTTAAAATTCCTTTCTGGAATAATAAATATTTTTGTACAATATATGAGCAATTTGAGGAAGGTATTTATAACGTCATTGATAGCTTTACTGTCCGTATATAACGTATGTTTAACTCATATTTGACAACTTTAAAAAATGTTTGCAGCGTTTTTTATATAAGTAATTAATAATAACAAAATGACATGTATATTGCAGTCTATTTTTAATTGTAGTTATAACTACATTTGGTACGTATAAAACAATTTAGTAATAGGGATTCGCTAAAATTAAAAAACGTTACATGTCTATAGGAAAAGTTGACTTGTATTTAAATTCGTAATTATTCAATACGAAACAATTAAAACGTTGTTTTATCGCATGTAATAACTTCCTCAATTCCATAGACATCCACTCATTGTTTCTACTTGTTTGTAAATACAATGGATGACCAATTTATCAGACAATGAACCCTTGTTTACATACTGACATAGGATATTGTCAAAACTACATCCATGCGTTTTCAGATTTATGTATAATCAAGTTGCGAAATTGTTTAATAATAACTAAAACACTAAGACCACCATTATAATATTCCCATATCCTAACTAACTTTCTAAGGGCCAGAGGGAACGAGATTTTGTAATTTCACTTTTTCTTTTCGTCTAAAATGCATTTATATGCCAACTAATGCGTTATTTGAATGTTTCACGTGGGCTTTCCCTCAGCTTTGATATACATGTGCGATTAAGAATAAAAATAATTAAATTACAAAGGAATTACCTAAAAAATTTTTTAATGCAATAATATGCGAACTGTTTGCGAAAAAATGAGTTTAATGTTTGTTCACGCTTGGATAAATAGATTACAAATTAAATATGCTTAACATTACAATGCTTTTTAGTAAGTTGTTTTCTATTAATTATTTTAAATGATACGGTTTATTGTATCTGTTATCATTACATCTAGCCATTCAAGAAATTTGAATTGTTGATGGCGCTTACATCTCTGAATAGAATGACCGCGTTGATGACTAATGCCGACAACTATATAAAAATAAATTGAACCTGCCGTAAAAATGTTGTCAATTTATCGAATCACTCAACTGTGATCTCTAGTACTGGTCTTTTATTTAGTCAATCACCCAATTATTACGCTAAAATCGTTCGTTTGTTTTTGTGTACTTAAGTACTTGGCTCAGGCTATTAACAGATACATGGGTACGAAACGTTGATGCGAAACAAATGTTTTTAATGCTATTTTTATAACAAAAACACGGCAGGAAAGATTTGTTATTTTGTCGTTATCTCTTAAACTCCTTTGTTAATATATCGCGAGAAAACGAGCCACTTAAGTTTTTTTTTAGTAGTCTAATTTTTTTGACATTTTATTATAGCTCTATTTATGATAATTATATCATTCCATAAAATATTTAGTGCTATTACTCATAAAATATAGTAGTTAAATGAATTATGTTTTAAATTGCATTCAAACTGACAACATTTTTTTATAATGTCAGTTAGGCTATTTTGGTGCTTACGTTCTTGTGTATTACGAACTAGTATTTTTACACATGTAGGTATAACGACACTACTCTAAAAAGCAAGTGTACCTTAGATGTGGAGATTCCGCGAATGCCGGCAACCGGTTGATGCAGATGGAGCACGTGTTAATCCGCGAGTGGTGCAGGGAGGCGCGACCGTGTCACGGCGCGGCGCTTGCAGTTACACTGAACGAGAGCCTTCGCGTACGCACGAATTATCTCGCCCCTCTACACTCTACTTACACTATAACATAACACCTTAAAAGTAAAAGTACCTGATCCCGAAGGCGTGGCGGCGAGAGCCGTGACTCTGTCTCACCTACGTTCGCGTATTGCGTACCTTATCAAGGTGCGTGATTACCAACTGTGTTAGTAACACTATTATTTTTTTGGTACTGAAATGTCAAGGTCACGTCGGTTCATATTGATAATATATCTGCACAATATATTAACAAAATAAAATGTTATTTCATTACCAATGCAATATTGAAAGCGGTGCATTATTTTATTGATCATGATGGATGAAACCACTTTTTTAATGCTATAAATATGAATAGTCTAAATGTATTCAGCTATGAAAGAGGAGTGAAAAAAATTATATTTGAATTATAAAGGATTTACTTTACGGTATAAAGGGAAGAAGTAAAGAAGGTAAAAAGTAGGTAGGTAAATGTTTTGTTTTGATTATTATAATTGTGGCTGTCTAAATTGGGTATTATAATAATACCTATACTTAAATCTCATCAAACATGATTCATACATGAAATAATAACATTTATCAAATGATCAAGATAGCGTCGGTCTATGAAATGTCTCTACACAGACGATGCTACGCCTAGAATAAGGTTTAAGTGGTCTACACTGTGAACTTATTGTTTTACACCATTTTTTGGAGGAATACCGATTAACAAGGGTATGTTCCATTGGGTACAAGGTACATTTGCCCTGCAATATGTGTTAATGCGTTCAAGCCCATTGCGTTTATGATATTTTATGTTGATATAGCTTATGATATTTTTGGAACTCGAACCCGCGTTTATTCGTTTTACAATCACGAATTCCTGATTGCGACGTAGATTGCATGTTAGAGACTTAACAGATCGTAATGTTTACTGACTTAAGAACAAAATGCCGCAGCAGAACATAGTAATTCCCACGCGTTGTACAATAGTTGGATTTTGTCCTCAATCGGCATACTAACACACTTTTTGTGCGTGTAACTGGAGGAAATTTAAACCCAATCCTCGATATCGGAAGAATTGTATCGTGTATCTATTAGGAAAATTAGAGCGAAACGGAATTTAGTTCCTATCTGTTTACATTGCGAGTAAGCTTAGGTAATGGTATAATGACACACATAAATACCACATATACTATAGGTATATACAGTTATGCATTACATCGCTGACAGTTAAGCAATTTTATGGAATGCTTACTAATTCGTAGAAGCTTCTTCGTCCAACCAATACATAATTGCAAAATCCAGAAGTCATATATTTGTTTGTATACGACCGAATCGGGTGGTAAAACCACTGTAAAATAAGATGTTGATGAAGACCAATCAAGTATATGCGGTTTTATTTGTGTTATGTTTAAGTGTAGTGATTTCTAATGCATTCCCGAAAAATTTTGCTTGGAATGGAGGGCCTTCGCGACTAAAATGCGAGCATGGGTCGACATTTTGGATGAACAACGAACCACATTTGAAAGACAATGTTATTGCTATAAAAGCCTTAATGTATATGGATGATATATACCTTTTAACACCCAGGTGTGTAGCTTTTTATCTTGTCACATAATATTATGGACCAAATACTATATGGACTGTAAGTAGAACAATTAATGTTATAATTATTATTACTTAACTACTAGAGCATAGCAAATAGTAGTTTACCCGTCTAATGAATTATTAGTAAACAAAACTTGTGGTATTATATCTTTCTTTAGAATGAAGCATGGAGTACTATCAACTGTTTGGTTAATCCTTCGAGAACAAAGAGTAGAGCTTGAACCGTACCCAGATTTACGGTCACATAACATCGGTGACTGCAGCGCAATACAAAACGCGGTAGATTTCTACTTGGATAATCTCGTAAGTATTTTAGTAGGTAGGTTCTGTTTATTTTAACGATGGTGTTAATTTCTCCTTATTGACATTTTAATGACACCTACGACTTCTAAATCCTTTTCTACTTAGCATATGTATTGGGGATGTTGCATAATATTACGCATATCGGAATATCAAAAATAAATTTAAATTAAAGCAACATAGTAGTATTCTAATTCAGCAATATTACATAATAGCATCAGCTTTCCAATACATAAATTGCAATTGCATCGATCCATTCATTTATGCTTTACGATACAGGCAGATGCACGGGTGTGTGAATACTGATCATTACCCGCGGCTTTGTTCGTGCAATACTTCTTTTCCAGAACAAATTCTCAATGATATATATTATGAAAATTAACAATCCAAGACTTGGTTTCTCAATATACCCATTAATATGTATTTAGCAGCTCATGTGTTTACTTTAAAAAACATTCAATCATTTTTAGTATTTCTCACATGTTGGTATATAAGTTGAATCAGACAAATTGTTTTATGTACAACAGAATATGACGAGGAAATATCCTTTATGTAAAAACAACACAAAAAAGGATGAGATTTATAACTTTTAGTGTTTTATCAAACAAGAAAGAGAAGGGAATGAGGTAGCTGTAGTTACATCGTGTTTTGGAAATTAATGAAATCCTGTGCTATCATTTTATGTTTGTTGCATTATGATGATAAAACTAACACGCTATACCTAGATATTTCACACTTGTAGCAATTTATTTATGAGTGAATAAAAATCTTTTATTATATTCGAGGTAAAATCTAATAATTAAAAAACTTTACGCACCAATAATAATTTGTCTGGTGACGACGATGCTACTAAAAACTGTTTCCGTAACTAAACGTGTGAAAATTTGTCACACTGGTTTTCATGTTATATTGAACTACGGCTACGCAATCGAATCACAGTAAATACACGAATGAATAGCGTGGGTGCGACCTCATGAGCACAAACGCTCTCAAAGGTATATATTGCCATATAATTGCTTAACCCTGTACCTACTGTATTGTACTGCATTAATCAGCATAGTTGTGATTGTTACTGTTAGGCAACATATAAATTGTACCAAACCCTTTTAACTGGCTATCAGTTACTTTTGTTTCACGTCTGTAAGGCTGTTGTAATTTGGTAAACAAATAATAAAAATATATGTGTTACAAAAAAATATATATAATATAGGATTAGGATATAAATATAAAATAAATATTTTTTTAACAGGGAAACTTATGGGTTCTGGACACAGGGATTATTGATACACTGGAAAGCCCGCGATGCACCTGTCCGCCCAAAGTTACTGTTATTAGCATTCTTTTGGGAAAAATAACAAAACGCATCGACATTTCTGTTCTGGCAGAACCGAACTCGTTGCTGCAAAATATTGTCGTTGAGTATGGACATGTAGGAAAAATCTTCATGTAAGTACCATTGTTTAGCCGAGTCGCACTATCAACTGTGGCGTCACGTCGTTGCATGAAGAAGTCGTCTACTCCTAAATATATTTACAGCTCTATCTTACGATATCTCCTTGCCTTTTGAGTAGCTTTGTGGTTATCCTAAGTCATATCCTACGCATTTACTATTTACCAAAAATGGACATTGCATTAGATATATTTTGGAGCTAACTTTAACTAGCTCTATAATCTATGTGCCTAAACTATTGTAAGTTTCAAAGTAAGCATTCTCTTTAAACAATTATTGTAGATATTTATTCATTGTATTTACAGCTATTCAAAATATAATTAATATCGTAGCTATATCGTTATTATTACTTTTATCTGATATAATGGAAATAGCATGTCATTATAAAATACTGTAAATAAAAAAAAACTGGTTATTCTCCGGAACTTAAACTATATAGTAGCGGTAATTTTATTACAAAACCTATGTAGTAAATCATTTCAAAATATCTTGCTTCAAAAATAAGACACTGGCATTAACAACTTTATGCAATAATATGTAGATTAGGAATTATACAAAGACAAGTTTAATCCGAAAGTCATGCTTGTAGTTATTTGATTTATAAATATTATACTAATCAGGCAATTAAAAATGTCAATCATTTGCGCAAGAAAATGAAGGTAGTCTATTATGCTTGATCCAATTTAATCAGGTAACACAGCACACGTGTTTCAGTAAGGTTGTTTGTGTTCATTTATTTATTAATTGTACTTTGCAGTTTGAAAACAAAAGTGAATCAACCAACACAGCTATTTTGAAAATGTTTGTTCATGTATTTTGTTAATTTTGTTTACCGATGTAATATGTAAATTGTACACAGTATTTATACATAATTATCTTTACCTTTAAAAATGTTATTTTTAATTAAAAACAACTTTGTGACATTTTTATGTTCGGTAATTTAATTTCCTGTCCTTTTTGCTCATTTTAATGTTTTCTAAACTAGGTTGCATTTGTAACTAGTGGTAATAAAATTGTGCAATTTAACATATTTACACGTTCAAACTTCCTTAAACGACACGTGTAACCTATGAACTTTTCGAAATCGGGAACAATTTTATTTGTTACCGCCATGGGCCCCGCGCCGGCTAACATTGCGTGTAGACATAACACCCAAACAACCAAACATTGAGTTAAGTTATGCCTAGTGTGGACGGTGATATCTTTTCGGTTCGCCAGAATGTCACGCGTCATGAGCCGATCTATTCCAAATAGATTTCGGTTGCAGTTCGTAGTCGGGGGACATCCACATTGCAACTATGCAAATGTGTGTTTTCATGATCAGTTCGCCATTCCGACATGGGTTTAATGGTAGTAGTAGTTCAGATAATGAACGTCTGTCCGAATATCCAACCCACACGTTTTTTTGTCAGTTGTACATACTTAAATAATAAAGCCTTTTTCAATAATATGTCATTAGATCTAATAACAATATATCATATGTACGTATGGTGTGGTTTCTGTATCATAGATGTGTAGTGTCCATTATGAATGTTTCAATACTTAATTAAATAAAAACTGAATTCTTTGACTGAATTAATCCTGTAGATATATTGCATGCGCGGTACGACCACAACTCTGAGAATCAAACTTTAGAGTGTGATTACGCATTTTTATCGATTTCCTGATGTTAGGGTTCGACTCAGCTCGGAGTTTATGATTTCTGGATGTAGCATAAGGCCACCACAGATTAAATTAATAATACAAGAATTATGGTAGACACCCTAGATCCTTATACAACATATTTAAAAACAAGCGTTGATAAGTCTAACGCCATATTAGGATAGTATTGCACTCTCCCGCATCGGTGCGTGCTAGCCGATAGACAGGATTTAGAATTGGCCTTAGCGTCTTTCAAGGAAAGCGAATTTCATAAATTTCAAATTGTGATTCTAAAATGCGAAGATTTTATCAAGCTTTTATTTTTTTGTTTTATGTATTGAGTAAAGTGAATGTTTGTGTTTTAATTTAATAGCGTTGTAACTAATGTGTTAAATATGCATATTTTTTTTCGTTATATGCATTCTACTTTTTATTAAAAAGCAAGAGGCATATCTCTAGCTAAATTTACAGATGCAACTAACTAAAACAAGTTGCTACATTATTCTACATTCGCCGTTTACGCACAAATTTCTGGGACATCTTTATTTCGTACAGGCTAGCTTCATATTAGGTTCTCTATCTCAGCATTACCTCTTAACACTTGTTATAGGACATCCTGTATATTATCACTCCTGAATCCTTATAATACATTTACAGATACATATCGGATGCATCACGTGGAGCGGTGTTAGTTTACGAAGTTTCCTCGGAGACAGGTTGGGCAGTAATAGCATGCGCTCCTTCTGTTGGACTTCAAATTGCAATGATTAAACGTGCTCCGGCGCACAATATTCTTATAATTGTCATTCTTCATCAACAAGGGCTCTTTGAGCTAGACACTTCAGCGCTACGAAGGAGAAATTCCATCTCTCCGATTCGAGGTATGTAAACCGATTGAAGAAGTTAAGGTTCATTAGCTTTATTTCACAAATGTACCAATACCCATTAAGATTGTTTGAAACATTTGTGCCTGAATTTCTACGTTTTATGTTATGTGGGTTTAACGCAAAGCATCTTTTCACGTCTGTCGCAAAAACGATACGACTTCATTTTTACGACCGGTCGCGAGCTTGATCTTATCTTATCCAAGGGCTCGTATCCCGAGCAAATCGTATTGAAAACTCATACAAAGTTTTATATGAGCCGGAAATTGAAGCCATGACTTTTCGGTCCACAGCCAATAATGCATATATGCTGCCACTAGACCCAGGACACGGCGGAACAAAATGTATTACAAAAATAAATCGGCAATATGAGTGAGGAAACCCACGTGGCATTGAATTTGTAATTGCAACTATTGTGTCCGGTATCCAATAGGACTGCCATTTATCATGTCTAGATCAAAACGTCGGCAAAAAGTGGGTGACCTCAAAAGTTTACACGTGTCGACTTTCTTGTTGTTACGCTAGATAAGCACCTAATACATAAATAGAAGACAAAATCTACACGTTATGAAATAAGTGCAACTTATAATAAGATATTTTATATTACAGTTAGCCGCGCGATTAAATTATATCTTGCAGCAGATTATTTATTAAGGTTAGTCAAGTCTTCAGTTTGGAATAATTAATCGCCGACAAAAAGTTATTTATTTTATATACTTACCTATTTATCTTGAGATTGCACATACTAGGAATCGGATTCAAACGGATCCTCCTAACTTCCAAATTGATAAGGATCACAACTAGGAACATGTACGTAAAGCTATGGTCAGACCGATGAGATTGATGCAGAACATTTGATTTGATAAGTAGGTACTTTCGTAAAGGTGCATTAAATTTTAAAGGGATGGCCAATGGAGCCAAAAGGTACGCAGGAAAAATCTACCAATAATATCAGTTAATATCCGCAATCTAGCGTAGCGCAGCTTTGCTGTAAAAGCTGCCGAAACAGGTGACACCGTTTGAGAACCTAGCAAATAGTTTTAACATTTTATAGAGCGGACATTGGGAAGATTGTCATACAAAAATTTTGCGCTTATGTTATGGTTACTCAATGTACCGTAAAATAGCAAAACCATAATCTATTTCATGATTTGCACGTTCTTAATGCAAATATTACACACATATTTTCTGTAAGTAGGTATACTAATTTTGTAATAATACTTATCTAAGGATGTTATGACATCTTGCCATACGGACATTTCAAATAAAACAGCGACTTATAACCAATTGGTAATTTGGTAGCTTTTGGAGCAAACATTTTCCGATCTATAACTAACTAACATTAAACTATGTATAGTTAATATCTTTGGAACCGAGCTACGCATTATGCATATTATCATCCTCGTGTAGCTTTGACCATTTTTTTTGGTAAAAACGCTTAATATTCGAAAACGTATCCACAAGAAAAGATTATTCAAAATATTTTGACCTACATGTACCTACAGATTTTACAAAATTGATTAATTTACAAGAAAAAAGGATATGACCCTTTATGACGGTCGTGACATCTTTTGCATATCCATAAGATATTATGATTCGTAAGGTAGCAACTAAGGTAGAGCATCAAAAATGACAAATAAGGGGCAAAACCAGAACTAAACAAGGTGTGTAGAGACGAACTCTAAGAAGAATTAAGTATACCGTTTCACGTATACGTTTTCACTTGGCAGTCATTGGAAAATAATGGATCAGGGATAGCTATGAATGATTTTCTGAAGAAAGCATTCTCGCATCCAAACGATTTAAACATTGGTATGAATGGGAATGTCTTTAGAGTGACTAAGAATAGATAAGGGTGAACGCACTGTCGGACAAAAAAACACAAATTTGAGTTAGATTAGGTTTGGCGTTCTGTACGATGAGTACCAAAGATTACCGGAACTAGCTGCAAGAAATCGTCCAATTCCCGATCCTCATTCCTTCTCTTAATACAGCGATGGGGCTGCATTTTCTCTGGCAGATATTGATGAGTAATGTCAAAATACTTTTACCGTGCATCTGATATACAAGAAAAAAGTGTATAAGTACCATAAAGCCGAAACACCCAAATTAGATTTTGGAGTAAACAATCACATAAAAATACAAAAATAATAATAACATTGAAAACTCACTCGGAATTGATAGATTAGGCACACGGCCCGCGCCGCCGCATGCAACGAGCGGGACGTGTGCGGGACCGCGGGGTGGGGAAGGGTGTGCTTGTAACGGTTGCTTGTAGTAGTAGGTATCAGGGAGCGATCGACATGGGCCGAATTTTTATTATTACAAAAGGTAACCAGCTTAACGAAATTGTAATATTTTTGGGATAAAATATAACATATTATGTTGAACATTTGTGCAATGGATCGTGGTACTGATTCTCGACAAACTAATTTCGTGTTTATAACAATTAATCCCTATTTCCCTTGGTCACGCCATCAAGCGTGAACGGCTGCAAAGATTTAACATTTTGAAAATTAGAAAATATAACGAAAATATTAATTTTATATAACTGTCAATTGTCTGATATAACTATCAGCGATTGACAGAATGCTCATTGCAAATTCATAGTTAAGACGGCACAACGTCTGTCGGATCAACTTGTATACTAAAAAATGTGACAGTCACGATCAAAAGCCCATTCGTTATTAAAAGATTGATAATTATTATAAAACATAGGCAGGTTGTTACTCGCGACTTCACCTGCATGAATCACTGTACCGATCCATAGCGACATCTGTACGTCAGCGCCATCTATTTAAAAAACCTGAATAAAAAATGCCTCGAAGAAATCCAAATATTTCAAACGGGAACAAAATATCAGGAATGAGGTACCCATATATACAGGCCATGGTCTATTTGTGTTTCAAATTTCATCCGTTCACCAGTTTCTGTGTTTACTTCTCATACACATTCAAACATTTTTACAAACTTTCACATTAAAATGTCAGTAAGATATTTTTTTCTATTATTGCAGTATATGGCGACCACACAAAGGCCGTGCTCCTGCTAGGATCAGATGCCCACCACATTTACCTGCGTCATGTCGAATGTTCGGACGTGTTGTCTTGGGACACGAGGCACGCGTACAATTCTTCCCGTTTGGCAAATATACATTCAGCCGGACCAAGACTAACACCGACATCCGTCGCTGCACATCCTCTGAGACCAATACTTTTAGTATTAGATTCAAATTATGCAGACACCGTCAATGGGCACCTACCCACCTATCATAAAATATCTTTTATAGAACAATAGAATTATTGTCCTAATTTTTAAATATAAGTGTGCGACTTGTATTTTGTTAATTATTATACTCAAGCCTAAATTTAAACTAGAACAATAGGTTACACGTGCCTTCCGATTTTTTCACCTTGACTATGAAGTAATAACCAATCAAAGTAGATCGGTTGAATGCCGCGACCTGCAGTTGCTCCCCCGGCAGCCAAATGTATCTAGGCCTTTATTGCAATTTACATAATCAGCATTTGTAGCCACTTCAAGGTGTTCACCTTTCCAAACTGTCAGTTAATTGGAGTAATTGTTATAAAACTAAATTAATAGTATACGCATTAGACGAGTAAATGATACACAATGTAATGTGGATATAACACTTATATTTTAACATAACGTGGTGAAATTAAAATAAACATTTTTAAATTAAAACAACGAACATAATACGAAGCGAGACGTAACGACTGCGGTATCGATGTTTCTGATGGAGGCAAGTTAGTACTGTGCATATATACTCCGAACCATGGGAGAACCTTATAATCTGGTATAACCAAATAATTACATACAAAGTTAATATGATTAAATTAGTGTTATATATTGAACAAAATCACTTTCCCAAATATAGATTAACTATAATCAAATGTCCGCTACAAAACATTAATTTATGTTTACAACTACAATCAAAACCGTGAAGTGCTTGTCTCTTCAATAGCGATGCAATCAGTTTAACAGCTATCGTTAAGTGCGTAAATAGTAACTATGCACTGTGACTCATTCGCAGATGTCTTTAAATATAAAAATTAACTACATTTCATGTCAGCCATAGTTTCTATTTCATCATAAACTTTTAATAAAAGATAACTAATGGCTCTATATTTGGTTGGGTTAAACTTAATTAGGATTGCACGTGTTGTCTGAATATATTTCTAAACAGTTTTAATACTACACCCACATCGAGTGTACATCGCTTGGTCTTTAACAACGTGTTATGTGAAAATTCCGTATTACTTCGCAGTTCGCACGTTAACCACGCCTACTTGTCATTTCTATCATAACTCGTTTTGTTGCGTTTACTCGTTAGACACGGAAATCCTGAAGTTTCGTATATTTCATACATCCCGTCGGATAAACAACGGGAAATAATTCATTATAATTATCGTAATTGCTAATTTATGGTCCATATTATTATTTTGAATTTATATTGAACATATATTTATACCCACAGTCGTTACTCCTCTACATGATCTAAATTTAAATAAGTAAATAACCAACATGAAATTGAGAGCCTGCCATTTAAACTTACAGATAATTAAGGAATAAGATTTGAACGTTTTCTACTTTTCGCTTCACATCAGAACAGTTTTGTGTCGTGGAGTACAATGATGTTTAAAGTTATTTAAGTAACTTTTTATTTTCATTGTCGAGGTTGGAGTTATATTAATAAATATATTTGCGACACAATTCAAATATTTGCGCCTTAGAAAGGCCTGCTTACTGTTTCATGTCAAATCGAATTCACGAGATCTTAATATACACCGAATAGAAAATAATCTTGAAGACATAAGTTAGGCCAATTCATAACGTAGCAATTATAATATTCACTGCTATTACATTAAAAATAATTGTCTTTTAAGAAAAAATAGAGAATCACATCCAAGTGCAGAACATAATCTAGATTCCTGCACTTGTAACAAACAATATATTTACATAAAACAATTCCAAAACCGAATATCATTTCATAAGGTAAATTTCCACTTGTAAAAATCCACATAATATATAGACAATAGATTTATAAATAATCATATAAAACACAAATACCTCGAAATATACATGAAAACACACACACACACACACAATATTTAAAACAATATGGCGTACTGTATTGTGACAATAACAAACATTGTAAACCTTTACTTGTATTCATTTTGTCAAACATGTATAATGCTCATCATGGTTTTGGTGATGAATATTCTAACTTAGAAAAACTATGTTCGCTAAAATGGGTTTTTATATAACATTAACCCATTAAAGATAGAATAAACTTATACAGCGTGAGACAGTTATAAAGGTTATAATATTGTTATTGCCTGAAATAAAATATGATGTTGAATAAAACAAATATTACAAAAGTTTAAATATGTCAGAGAACTAGGAAATACTTGAATGCGTAAAGATACGTCAAAATCGCTGTACAAATATCTTTATCATACTAGCAACGTATGGAGAAAAATGTATTTAGTATTTTACTTCATAAAATCACAACATGTCTAGGGCCAAGGCACATACGTCTTATTAAAACATTGTCACGCCCGCTAGCTACATTTACATTTTGACAAATATATTATTATATAGTATCCTTATAATATATTTATTTATATTACGTACCTATACGGTTTGTATCATAACGTTTTTATTTGGTGAGGAAGGCAAACGGACTCCGTTACCGTCGTTCCTTTGGATATTATTACTGAGAAAATAACTATTCATGTTCCGATTGACACGTACCTTCCAAGTTTCGCGAGTATTGTGTTAAAAACCAATCTTTGGTAAAGTACGAGACAGAGGAAAACCTATACAACACGCAAACAGCTCTACAAGTCCAAATGAATATATCCAACACAAAGATTTGCATCAGTATACATACAATAATAAATTAACATCACAAGCTATTATGTAAGCCTCTGTTCGTTCGATTGACGTAATTCGAAGATGGTACATAATTCCACCGTGCCTAAGTAAAAATCATTCGTCAACTAAATAAAAATCTCAGATCTAAGTATTGGCGTGAAAAGTATAAGTTTTGTGAAGTACAACATCTCTGCAGCACAATCAGTTTCTCTCACGTAGATATTCGAGTAGTCCATACAGGCTTTTCTCCTGCGAAAAGTGTGCGCGCATTAAACAAACTTTATTCACAGACATTTTGTAAGGCACGCAAGTGTATGTGAGTTTCGTACTGACCTGTCCTATGAGATTCTCCGGTAATATGCGCCGCGTGCCTCGGGACGATAAACTTAGAGTCCTGAAACATGGATAGCATCAGGTGCTCAGTGGTGGGGTGGTACTCCAGTCCGTTGATGGTGGCGACGAGCGGCGCGTGCGGCGCGTGCGGCGCGGCGGCGGCAGCGTGGCGGCGCGCGCGCACTCGCCGGGGCGCGGCCGGCGCGCGTCCACCGGCGTCATGCGCGGGTTGACGTGCACGTCCTTGTGGATGTACGGCACGACGCTCTCGCCCTCCGGCGCGCGAGCCTCGTCCCGCCCGCTGCTGCCGGTCACCTCCACTATCAGCGGCCTCTGCAGCGTCGGCGACTGTACGATCGTCGCGTTGTGTATTACGTTGGTATTTTGTTTGACAGGGGATGTCGACTCTGTCACATGGTCGTCGGGAAGACTGTCCACGCTCCTGGAGAGTGTGGGACTGTGAGTTAACGCGGTGACATCGGACTCTGAATCGTGTTCTTTATTTTCTAGCAGTTTCTTGGAATCCTCCACGGGCTCTTCCTTCACTTCGATCAGTTCGTTGAAGCTCTCGCTTGGTCTCTTCACATGCTTCGGCATACGAAGCGCCCAGTGTCCGCTGTGCTCATCGGTGGAGCACGTGTGCGTCACATGCGGCCGTCGGCGCCTATAGAACAGCATGTATGCCGTATTGTTCACTAATTCACTGTATGCGTTTTCGTCGTCAACACACGTCACTCTCGAATCGTCAAATTTATACCAGTGGCCGTCGTAGGGGTTTTTGCAGGCGGCCGTATAATGTCCAGTCTCTAAGTCGTCTCCGTGGTGATAACAGATGGCGTACAGGTCATACATGTTGTCGTGCGGTGTGTTACTGGGAGTTTTGGAGAGGCGGCGCCGCGGCGAACGCGAGTGGCCGGGCGAGTCCGACGCCTGCACACTCCGCCGCGCGAGGTGCGGCGACATGTCGAAGTCATTCAAGGGAAATTCGACCATCGTCGTTAACTTCGTACTTGTACGGCCTTTTGCTTGCCTAAAAATACATTATTTATTATTTCATGCCAAATAAAAATAAAACAAACAAAAGTTATAAACAAAACTCACTGTCGAAATCTCTTCAAATGTATCACCAATATATCAGGAAGGGACCACAGTCCAAGCGTTTTTACAACAGGCATGTATCTTTGACACTGAGGGCATCTGTAAATACAACAAAATATAATAATTTATAATATACAGCATTATTTAAACGACCGACATAATGAATAGTGGCTATTAGTGACCTCCATGCGTCCTCCTGCGCGAGATGTTCGGCGCGCGTGTAGTGCGCGAGGCAGGCGTGCAGCGTCAGCGGCGCCGCGCCCGCGCCTGCGCCCGCGCCCGCGCCCGCGCCCGCGCCCGCGCCCGCGCCCGCCGACACGTGCACCTCGCACGCCTCGCCTGCTTCGCGGATTATGCTGCAGGGATTATTCAACAATGTAACAAAAACTACTATATAAATAAACTTAACTACGACTACGATAAAAACGATATTCAACATTTTCTAGTCTAAAATCACAACCCAATACAACCACCTGACAATCTTTAGAGATACACATAAGTTAAAACTCTCCTAGCATACAAATTGTGTTTATAAAGCTACCTGTCTCTGTGTGCTGGATCCCAGAGAAGCTCTAATCGGAGGTGAGGGTGTTTGTCGTGCGAACATAACGCCTGCTCCACATCGAGGGCAAATAACGGATGAGGAAGCTAAAAATAGATTTTTCGATATAATTAAGCGTGATCACTGAGATTTGGTAATTTTTATAAGCGGGAACAATGATTCTCTCCGAAATTGAAACATAAAGATGGGTACATTAAGACATCAATTTTGCCATCGTATTTTGAATGAGGAAAGCAAGTACTAATTTATTAATAGTGACCTCTGGTTGCAAATAGGCCGGGTCCCTCGGTCGATGCGCCTCGGCTATCCTAGCGCGGAATATGTCCGTGCCCTGCGCGTTCTCCAACACTCGCTCGGCTACCACCTGACACATCTCCTTCAACATCAACTTCTGGAGGTCTTCGTACGAAATCTCACGGGGCACTTGCATAGCGTACGGTGACCCTGTTCATTAACAATTAAAATTGAACATTGTTAGAATATACGAGATTTTTTGGCTATGAACCGATTAAGGACTATAATTTAAGCGACATATGTATATCGTAAGGTACTTTCATGTACTGCAGTCAGTACAAATAAATGCTAGTTAGAAATAAGTAGTATATATGATTTTACCAAATCTCTCTCCGTCCAAAAGATTCACCCATAGCACTAGTAGGTACGGCGTGGTGGGAGTCTGCAGCAGCGGAGGCGACTCTATACAGTAGAGCGCGCCGAAATCAATTCCAGCCACCTCCCAACCCGCCCTCGCATTGCACCAACCTACAAATCAATATACATTAGTCGATTATACAATATTCTATCACGGATCTTATTACTACCTTCTCTAAATTATAATCTTATACATACCCATTTCGTTGATTTCAGCCAAGATAATATGATCCCTATCAATGCCGGTGTCGCTGTGCAATGTTGTACGTAAATCTTCCATCGTCGCGTTAGGAGTTAGTTCCACGCCGATACGAACTTGCCTCGGCTGTTGGTTCACATACACGACCTGAAATAAAAAAGTTCTTCAGTTTAACATGGTGAAATCGAGACACATTGGTTTTGATTAGTTCTGATAAAAAACAGTAATTACAAACTATCACACCATGTTGTTTTACATCACCACTATCATGTTGCAAGACAATGATTTATTAATGAAAGGTGTGCCCATCGCAATATGGTCACAACATAAAGATGATTAACTTCAGTTCAACTTATAAATATAAAAGTATCAGTAGAAGGAAGTATCAGTCATTTATACTACAGAAACATTGATTCTATTGTACAATTTTATACAAGAGGTTTTCAGTTTAGCAGTTTTTCATACATACATTTACAGGTAGTGGGGATGGCTGTGCAGCCGCCAGCCTCGACGGAAGCTGCACGCTCACGCAGTGGAATGGATCAAACGTGCACGACGTGCGCTCACATTTCGCACATGTCAGTGCAGACCTGTAGTAGAAACAAATTTGATGAAGCAACTACTAAAACTTTATTCTCTCATATATAATAAATAATACCAGCCCTGCATTATGTACTGTTCCACAGCTGGGCATCGGTCTTCTACACTACCAAGGGAGTTTGAGTCTTAGTCAAACATGCTGCCCTAGTTTGATTTGACAGACTTCACATAATATGCATTGCCGAAATTGTTATGGAGAATTCTTAGGTATGTAAGTTACCTCACATTGTTTTCCTTCAAGGTTAATGTCAATGATAATTAACAAGAAATAACACATAAATGATAATGCCGAGAAATTTGTTTGATTAAAAGTCCTTCAAACCAGAGCATTACAGTCCATATCAACAGAACTGGACATTGCTGTAATAACTATGCAGCCAGACTCGCATACAAGATACAAACATACAATAGATTAGTGGTATTAATAAATATGGTGTATGACATCATTATGTATCACTTTTTATTATACACAGTTTCATCATATTATTTGTATTAATAATATGTGTCACTAGGCAGTAGGAATGTAACAGCAAAAATATCAATTTATTATTCATAATATTAAATTACAAACAACATAAACAAAAACTATTTTAATTTATTTAGCAAGTAGGTATGTTGTTAATATTTTATCTACAAATGGAGGGATGAATTAATTAGATAACATGTATATTTCACATGAGTGTGTATAAACATGCTTATGGTTGCCTAGCCAGAATTCTGATCAGTGACTGTTCCTATAAAATAACGTAGAAGCCGCGTGCGGCGTGTTGGCGCCAGCCACCAAGTATTCTGGCAAGTGAATCTTCTCTAGATAAGACCTCTGGCCTATCTACTAAGTACCAGTATGTTAGATACAAATATTTACTAAAATTACATAATTTTTACTATAAAAATTAATTACAGATATACTAAGAAGTCAAACAAATGGACTTGCACTCTCTTAAAAATATTTCTGTCTCATATAAATGTGACAGGGTGTAATCTTACACCACATAAAACAAGAATCTAGTCATAGGCAAATCTTACAGATCTTCATATTAAAATGCAACACCATAAATTTTGCAGTAGATCACACAACATAGCCTAAGTATGTCACCACACCACTATAGTGAAATGTATTCATTATACCTGTATTGTGCCTGGAAAACAGCCTGCACAAATGAGCTGTTCCTCCTAGCATGGTTTGCCAAGGTTTCTGCTGCAACCACCTCATCTGGTTTACCGCATGTATTCTACAACATGAAAAATACCAAAACCATATTAGTCATACTGTTTAGGTGCTAAAGCATTCTTTATTAAAAAAAAACAAGAAAGACTCAAAATTGTACCTTATTTAGGAAAATGAGAAAATATATGCAAATAAATATCTATTAAAAAAGTATTTTCTGGATTTTGTTGCACTTTTTAATATTATAATTTTCTCCTGATGTATCAATACAATTTTTATTTCTATGTCTAACACCTACATAAACAAATATCCAAATACTTTTTAATAACTCTGATTTGGTGTAACTGAACAGATCTAAACAAAAGCAATACTTGAAAAGATGAAATTACTTGTTTACATAGAAGCTTTGGTTAAGCATTGAAACGCTGGCCATAAACAATTGTAATATACTTGTTAATATAGAATTTGTCACAAAGAGCCTTTGCGCTCGGTGTTTAACTTTATGTAGTTGAACACATTGCATAGCCATCCTGACTGCTGTTTAATAAGAGCTTTAGTATGTTCCTTCCTTGAATATCATAAAGCTTTTTAATAATGATTTTGATCTGTCACTTATAGTGGCTACAAAATAGATAATTGAAATGTACATATTAGTTTACAGTAGGTTTTCCTCTACCCTAAATATAGCACAATTCATTTAAATTATATTTGAATAAAATATTAATAACATACCTTAATTGTTTTGTACTTCTTCTTCGTAGCTGTATTTAAATCTTCATGAACCTTATCAAGCAGCCAAAATAGAAATTCTTGTGCATCATGTTGACTATTCCCTCTATATTGTGTACCATGCCTTTCAACTGCTCTCTGAAAATAATATACTGATCATAATGTTGTTATGAAAAATTAAAAGTTTGACAATCCATTCATTTGGCAGCAATAAATAAGTTACACAAATATCATCTATGTTTATTTATATACAAATGATCTAAAAATAGCTATTAAGATAATGGAGTACTTTATGGTAATGAAGCATCCATCATAAACATAGAGATAAGTTGTGGTCTATTCACCTTGAAAGCTGTACTCATGTCTGGTGTGTAGTGACATGACCATAATGCCTTCAGCAATGTGGCCAGCTGCTCCGTGACTTCACCTCGAGTGCCATATTTTTTTGAATTTATTTTGTTCCTTTTTTGTAAATCCACCTGATCAGTAAATATAACTTTTAAATGGTTTTGCTTTTATCAGAAAAGTTTTTAAAGCATTACATAACTGGTTAACAGTAAGACAGGGAGTGTAAAGATGGTGATTAAGTGGCCAAAATTATGTAAACAAATATGTATCATTACACTCTCATAACATTATTATAGAGAGGATGGCTAAGTTAGACTTTTACTAAGTATTATCAAATATCTCTCCAACAAATAAATCAATGATTCATGAGTAATGTTTCTATATTAGTGCATGAATCATGTCCTAATATGATTATTAAAGTGATCTGAACTACTGATATACTGACCTTATAATGATCCAATACAAAGTACTCAGCTATAACATCTGTGTGAGAGAGGCACTGTAGAACTGCATTCATGTAGCAGGTATTGCCATGATTTTTAATGCCGGTAGCAGCTGGCATTGCACCAGGGGGCCATGGTGGATCGCCACCACATGGTATCCTATCTCCATTTACTAAAACTGGTGCTGACTTAACCTGCTTTTAAAAAGTCAAAATATGTATTGAGTTACTTGGAAATCACATTTAATATTAATATAGTTTTTAGAAATAAACAAGAGGAAAAACATAGGTGGTAAATATTATAGTAACAAAGGTACGACAAATTTTAATTATACAAGAAAACTTTCTACCTATTCTGTCAAGCATATTAAATCTGAAACCACACAGTACATATTCATAGTATTACTCTAACTTGTTGCTTATGCCATCTAGAAGTTCAACGTATACTTACTCCAGATACGTGTACAGTACTCATGTGTTGGGCTATCTTATTCAAAAATCGTTTCCATGAAGGCCTTCTGAACAACTTCCTCTCCATTCCGTTTTCCTCTTTCTGAACTTCCAAAAGGTTTGACGCTGCGTTTGTTGTTTTGCTATCATTGTCAGGAAGTTTATTCTTACTGGAACTAGCTTTGTTGCTTCCAAAAGGATTCCGAGGTAATGTAAAAGTGCGCTTCAACCGGGACCCCTCCACTTGCTTTTGTGCCATATTCGTCTCGGACACCTCATTAATTAGTTCACTTTCTGAACAGGACTTAAATACTGACGACAGATTGTTAGTAGACATAGTAGAACATAGCACTGTGAAATATACTAAAAATAATTAAAACTTTTTTTCAACAAAGAAATAAAATAGAAAACATTGATATGTCACTGAAGTAAACGCCATTTTGATTATATTTTTTAAATTATCTATGCCATTAGCCCCTTATGGTCAGACTGATACATCCGGAATTGTATTGTGAATTCAGAAACAATTCAATCTGAATTCAAATTACTCCGGATCCCATATAATTCCTCACTCACGTGTTGAATTTTTCAATATGTGAATAACTTTTTCTTAGATTGAAATGAATAACATTGGGAAGCGTTCTGAATTCAATATCGGATTATATTCCGATTCAATCACTTTGTAAATTTTTGTAATCATTAAATCATTCAAATCAAAATCAATGAAATTATTTAATTGTAAGTGTATTTTTTTTATAATTATTAAGTTCTTTCATAAAATTTCCTGTTCTAAGGTGGCCCAGTTTTCTTTATAATGTTAGGTGAGAAAGTAGCAATACTTCTGAATTTAAGATAGGTGGAAATTAGGACAACTATTATACGCGCCTTGTAAGATCTTTTCTTTTTCAAAACGCAATTCCGGATGTATTAGCTTAGCCTTATGGTATGACATAATGTTTATTTTATATACTTCTTTATTCATTATTTTAAAGTTGCAACACTGCAAATGTCAATTTGGCTTGAAGATAATTTCAGTCCAAATGACTTTCGGCCGTGAAGACCATAGAGCATTAAAATCATACGGAAATGTAGATTTTAGAAACCAGGGGGTGGACACTTAGAACATTTTGTGTAATGATGAATGATTATATATCTTAATGCCGTTACATAGAGTTTAGTTTTGGTTGACAAAAGGATGTCTCATCGTAACATCTTGTACCAACATAATAATCCAATAAATTTTGAAAGTATGTTGGCTACCATGATAGTTGATAATTTGCCGCCATTATTGACGGTAGATTTGTCATTGTTGAAGTTTATTTGCAAAAAATTGTATTATTGCGATTATGTTCAATAATAAGTTATGTTTTATGCCGAATACGTTGAGTTGAGCCAGCTTTTCCGTTTCGTGTATATTTCTTCTTGAAGGAATTTGTGTAGTGTGTGTTACGAGATAGTGATTCTTATTATTCCGAGATATTGACTCTAATTCTGTTTACATTTGTGTAGTTTATTGATTTTGTGTGCGAGAATGGGGAAAAGAATTAATGTGTATAAAAATGTGAGGTTTGTGGCATACAAAAGTACCCAAAGTCAAACATATTTATGGCTAAGTATCCACTTGATCTACACCGGTAACAGAAAATTTATATTATGATTTAAAACATTACATAAAAGTGATGTATATTTAATTCAAATTTACAACCTCAGGTAGTCGTTGAAGAGAATATTCTAGATTATGGAGTTTCAATTCTATGCTTAGTAACCTAATCAAAAAAGGCACGTGTGAAATCTATGAATTTGCCCTTGCAATAATTGTATCATAGTAATTGTTGATTAGACGGAAAAAGATCATATCTGTAAGGTATAAAATTTTTAAATTTCCATATAAAATTGGAAATAAATAACGGAAAACTGGAGTGTTATGAATTTTTAAGTAGGAGACCTAAACATTATACAATTTATACATAAGAAATTTACGTGATAATATTGTGTATTTTCTAATTAAATAAAGGGAATTATTAAAAATTGTGGACGTTTTATTTTTAATATTCTAAATTCAATCATAATTTATACCAGTGTAAGATTTATGGTCAGCAATTTTTATCGATATAAAGCTGTCGATACAAAATTATCGATAATATCGATTAAATAAGGAACGTTCCTAGAAACGAGCAGATTTATAGTAAGTTGGCAGCCTTGCGTATCATTTTTTCTGCGTAATGTTGGTACAAAATGTAATTCTACTGGGCTCACGTATGTGTGCGTGAGCTCAAATTCAATGTACTAAGTGCCGCCTCTTCTTACGTAGTATATTACTTACTCTATGTTAGAAACCGGACTACTGACGGTTGACCAATAATAATTTTCAGTTTTTCTTTCAGTGACATCTGATTGAGTACATTTAAATTACTGCTAAGATGGAATAATAAATAATAAATATTTTAGTGTTAAATATGTAGAACATTTTATCTGGCCAACGTTATTTTCACTGAAAATACTGTGTTTTCTGTTGAATATGCCTACACAGGTAATACCCATACTGCTTTGAACATATTTTAATTTAAGAGATTTCATTGATTTACGTGTTAAATAGAGTAGCTTGTACCGACTTGTTATATGACTCAATATTTATTTTAATGTTATATACACTCTTATAATCGACAACATTTAAAAATACATAATTTTTGTTAATCGATCTACCCATAAAAAATACACAAGCAACTCAGAAACCCTTTATAACTTGCATAAAAAAATTAGATTGTAATAAAGTTAAAATATATTTTTTTTATAAACAATATAATTGTCTCTAGAAAATTATCAGTTCAAATAATTATAACATTTGCAAATTTGTAGAGATTTTGTTACAAGGATTTTTTTTGCCTTTCCAGGTAAACTCATTATTAAGAATATAAATTATTTTAGCATAACTAATAATATAGTGCTATAGACCTGTATTTTATTTATTAACATACAACAATAGTAGAAGAAATCATAGCTATTTAAAAGTTTGTATAATAAATATGTAATAAGCATCTTTTTTAGATATCCAAATCATAACACTATGTCTGCATTAGAGAAACTGAAATTACTTATATGGAAAAACATCCTACTTCAAAAACGACACAAATGGCAAACAATTTTTGAAATAGCATCACCAGTGATATTCTCATTGTTTTTAATATTAACAAGATGCCTTGTGAATCCTCAATCAAAACCAGCAATATCTTATCAGTCTTTTCAACCTACATACTTTAATATAAGTGGAAGAAATCTGTAAGTAATTTCTACCATAATATAATTTAAAATTTTGTGAAAGCCTAAAAAAATAATGAAGTAAATTTCTTATTGGAAATTATATTTGTGATCAACATATATAATATGATATTTTTTTAGGGGAAATCTCACTACAGCTAAAACAGGAACATTGGCATTTTCACCTGAGAATCCTTTAACTAGAAATGTTACTAGGGATGCAATTGCTATGGTGGCTGATGATAATTTCAGCTTTCTATTTTCATTCTTATTTGATTCTAATGTGCTACCTCAACCTAAAGGCTATAAAAATGCAAATGATATGGAGCTGGCTCTCACACAACCCAATGCTATGAACAAAATACTAGTTGGAATCCAATTTGATGATGCAATGGCGAGTAAGTAGTTATTTTATATTAAATTATACATTCATATATAAATACATCTAGAATATACTGAAATCACACTCTAAATCGTAGAATAATTACATACACCAAATGATATTAACAAAAATATATAAAAAAAAATTGTATGCTTTTAATATTGTGGATTCTTTTATTGTGCTACAGGCAAGTTGTTTAATAATTGAAAATTAAATTATCATTTTACCTATTGTCTAACTATTCTATAGGCCTTGTAAAAGTAGAAAAAGTATAAAATTTCAATGTTAATCACATCAATTACACTTTTTTAAACATTATGAATCATTTACTTTAATATATTCAGAAATCAATAAGGATGGGATTCTATCGAAACCATAGCAACCTGAAAGAAAGATGCTAAAGTCACTGATGTTTTATAACAATGTACTTTAATATATTTTTGTATTTACATAATAATGAAAACCTAAAAAATTTAAGAATCTCACAGTCATGATATATGCAAAATATAGGGAATCAGATCTAGAGCGGCAATTTTTATAGTTGCGCGAGTTTTTGCTATTGTTACGACACTTCATTAGCTTCGCTCGTAACTTCGTAACTTCATGATACTGGCAGAAAAAGTTTTTATGAGTTCCTAAACTCCGCTTTTTATCAACTTTGTAGGACTGTATGTGAATAAATCGAACGAATCTTAACTTCGAATCCACTTAATACTTTCGTATTGATGCGGTAACGCAAAATCATTTAATACTGGTGATAACCATTATTAGGGTACTAACTAGATGATATAATCAGCGATAATGAGGTTAAGGGTAGGTAACTATACATTCTCCTCAAATTAACTATGAGACCATCGATTTTTAATTCGTTTGACTTATTAATCTCACACATAAGGTGCGACGACTAGAGTAAAGTCGAGGCGCGCCGCATCGAATCGCACTTATTTCGTACGCGTGTTGATGCGGCTCGACGCAATGCTATACATTATTTAGTAAATTATAGCAGACGAATACAACTATTCTATTCTAATCAGAGAAGTTTAACACTAGCCTTACCTATGCATAACATGACATGAAACCAAACGTTATGTTTCCGAACACTTAAAAATATTTGAATATCAGAAATATCATTGATAGATTACATGGCGTAGTAGGGGCTTAATCCAATATGTAGCGTGTAACTGAGGGTTCAGCCCCGGAACGATAAATGGCTTGTGAGACCCACAAGTATTTATTTTAATTGTGAATGTTGTGGGCCTGAAAGTCCCACGTAATTTCCGATGCCTGCGCCACAGAAGGCATTAGACACAAGATTTATGCATGTGACTGTTAGAAAAATGTATTTATTCATTAATTCCTGTCGAGAACGGTAAACATGTCGTCAAAAGTTCAACATATGATTATTTAGTAGGCATGTAGCTCGATTTCTTCCGTGTGAGTTATTTTTCCAATACTCACACGCCCAAGGTCATAACACACGTTCGAGATATTTTTATTATGGTTTACATTGTGCTGTCTCCGGCAAGACAAGACCTTGTAAATATCAAAGAAAACTAAAACTGTCACGTTACCGATGGATATCGATTATTTTATTATGCGTTGTGTTTCAATCAATAGTCTATTGCCGTACTTCAGTAATGTATGCAACAATCAATGATACAATAGGTATTAGTTTAAGTAATTTTTGGCGAAGGGCAAAGTTAAGTGTTATACCGCAAAAATCGAGATATATTAACAGTATCATGCAGTTATTATTATAATCTCATTTAGTAAAGTATCTAGCTATCTGACTATTTTGGGACCATTAGCGTACCCAGGTAACAAAATTAACTGTGCATTGATGCCTTTGAGTGTTGCTTTGATATTCAGACTGAAGTGTACCGTATGAAAAGTATCAACGTACGTCCTTCGTATCTACGTTAATAATGAATGCGTACTATGTTATTGCACAATATACTATAGGTGCATATATTTTCAGATGCAACCGAATGGCCGGACAATATAACCGTCACGTTAAGGTTTCCAGCTGTGATGAGGACTCCCATGGTGGAACATCCTATAAGAGCTAGTTGGAGAACTAATTTATTGTTTCCACTATTTCCTCGGCCCGGGCCGCGTGATGCCGAAGACATGTACGGAGGCAAAACACCTGGTAAGTACACCTGACTACTCAAGGAGTATTGTTATTTATTTATTTATTAAAAGGGAACAACTCTAAAAACAATACAAAGTTTCAAACAAAAAGCTAAACATTGTTTCAATTACGAGTCGTCAGAGCATGCACATAATACAAAAGGAATGAAAGGATAAGACAGGGTGAAGGGGGAAGGGAGTAGGAGCTAGATAAATATAATTACCAGAACAGAAGGATTAATTGTTGCGCATGGATGACTGCTCAATACATATGTTTAATTTTATATTGATAAAGCTACGCTGAAAGGTTATGCACATAAAGTTCTGATGTTACACTACTTGTGTTGGTAACAACTACCCACAAAAGAATCGTAATAGTTTGTCTTCTATCATAGCTGATTTTATTTCTTGTTTAACTCTCATTTTGATTTGTTACATTACGTGGAAGAGCATAGTGGATGTGTAAACTGCTTTCTTTTTTTTCTCTTCTATTCGCGTCGAGTAGCAGACGAAGCGAAATATATCTAAATGAGTTATACTTACTATGATATTGAATGTTCTAAAAATATGAGTTGTAATGTTAAAGCGCCAGAAAGTAAAAAAACACTACACACTAATTTAATGTGTGACGTCACGATGATTCATTACGTCTGGCATAGGTATTATCTACGTAACATGGCTCAACTAACGTTTACGTTTAGTTTTCCTTCACTAATTATAGTATTGCGATGTTTATATACCGTGTTGTGATTATTTCCTAGAAATTTTCATACCGTTTGAGCTCGTCCCGCGTGGGCAAACTGCTGTTGTATTTGTACATCCAAGTATAAACTACAACTGTGTGCGCTTAGTACTTATATGAGATGCCGATAAATTCATGTATTCATCATTCGATATCTCCTCGCTACGGGATATGGCAACGCTGCTAATTTTTTTGTCATTGACAGGGGCTCTCACATAGTGGACCTACCACCATAGTAATTTCCCCAACCGTACAGATTTTGATAGAGCCTCCAAAATCATTATTCAGTTCTGACGTTGGACCGAAAGTACCCACTTCTTATACTTACGATACAGGATTTCATAATAATAATTTCAAACAGAACCTGTTCAAGAGACTGTGTCTTTTACGCGGCCTACGGAACAACGGGCTTCTTTAATTGCAACTAATTTATTACTATTTTAGTAGTGTGACGAGCAATATCATTATTTTAATTTTATTTATTGGATCGCCAGTGGGTGTTACATTAAGAACTAAATATAACAAAATAAAAACAAACCTCCAAATCACACTACACAGTTACAGGCAACCAAGACTTATATAACATATTACATCGGACATAATCTACACTAAAGGTGTATACAATTTGATTTAAGTATGCCAAAACTAAAGGTGATACAAAAACAATGAAAAACAAAAACTCGTGAGAAAAGAAATAGCCAACATGAGTTGTTAACAAATTTAAACCAACAGTATCATTATAAAGAATTATGTAAGTCTGGATTCATAAAACTGACATATTTTATTTTTAAAACTGAATAGATTGCCACTGAATATACCTATCTATTTTTGAAGATCTAGACACCTAATTATGTAGTTGGTCATTTTGATAAACGGCGAATTAATGGTAACGTACAACAGTTGTAGACATGCGAGCGTGGCAACCTACTTGGAGTCGAGATATTTATACGTTCCAAGAATTCGGAACAGTCTATTCTATTGGTGAAAATTTTGTAAACGAATAATAAATATATCGAACATCTTACGTCTGTCATTAAGAGATAGTAGTCTGAAATATATAGACAAGCATTGTAAATATGTATGACTTCAAGGAGTGGTGTAGATTTAAGCTGTATGCTGTATAATATATTTATTTATCATGAAGTCACATTTTTTTATTAATAATATAATATGGATAGTGTCGTGTTATAATTTCTAGAACCAAATAAATATATACATAGATAGGTTGCTGCTCTATAAATTTATATTGTGTTATGCTATTTGACATTGCGTGGACTAGATATACTATGAATGAATCGTACTATTAAAATGTTCATGCAACAATTTACTAAATGAGAACATTAATTAGGGCATTCAATATGTGTGTGTATGTGTATACTAATATGATCGGGCGCTCTTATGAACAATGAGATGCGCTTCGTGCAAGCTATAACCAATTAGGGCGATGGGTTAATATTAGTTATCGAGAAACATTACTTTTCAGCATATACATAACGTAATATTATAATAGTTTGACCTTTGTTCCCGTCTGTACCACGATCGATAGGCATTTTATAATGCATAAATTATAACATTTATATAACTGCTAATTTGCGCCTGGGCAGGTAGTGTTATTTTCCGTTTCTAGTTTCAATTTATGATGTTATTGAAGATGTTAATATCAATTTGAGAAACATAATATGCAATTACGTATACACCTTGGTAGCAACCCACACATCGAGTCCTAAAGTAGGAATAGTTCCTAAGATGAAAGAAAAGGGTCACCATACACATTTTCTTCCATCGTAAGAAACTTCCTATCTTCTCTTGTTCCTTCTCCAGAGCCATTACAGAGCAACGACAGTGGGTGTGTGTTATCAGTGTCCCATCTGTAAGAACTCCTCATTATCTGTAACGACTCAAAAATATGTTAATTCTCAGGTTACTCGCCAGAAATGTTCTTGGCTGTTCAACATGCGATATCACAAGAGATAATAAAGCACAAATCAGGCAAGCCCATCAATACTAGGGTGTACCTCCAGCGTCTGCCCCAACTCGCATACAGGGACGACCAACTGCTGATCGCACTAGAGCGATTTGTGTCTATGATAATCATGTTGTGTTTCGCTTATACATTCGTCAATACTGTCAGAGTCGTCACAGCCGAAAAGGAATTGCAACTCAAGGTAAATTATTACTTCGTCTCTGATTTTCTTATTATTAAATATGAAACACGTTTTGTATTAGTTTTAATATTTACATCTAATAATAGAATTTAAGAAAAACTAGTAAGAGGAACAGCTTTAAAATACCATTTTTTTTAATAAGAATTATTTGAGTATTATTAAAATTAAAATTGACATCCAAATGGATAGGTATTTAATATAGAGTAAAACAAGTCATCGGAATGCTCTAGCAACGTTTGAATTGTTTCGTATCTCAAAGTTCGAGACCAAGGTTATTTATGATTGATACCCCGGAACCGTCCCGTATGCGCTGAAAAAGGCCACCGCGGGTTTTGATTGGTATGCCGGTGTGGGGTGTACAGGGTTAGGGACTCGGTCTAATGCTCGCTCGGATGATGCTATACTCCCGACTGTTGACATTGGGCTATAAGACCGGTGAAACCATCATAACCGTTCCAATCACCTCCTAAGTGATGGTAGCGATAACGCGTTTTCTTCTTTCTTTTTTTTCTTTTAATTTTTCTGAGCTTACGAATTTTAAAGGATGCATTTCAAGTTTGTCGAGATATTCATTAGGCTCATAGGGCCATATTATTACAACGGCTGTAACAATTCAAAGGCGATTACTATTTAGAGCTTTGAACGTAATTTAATTAAAAGAACAACTTCGGAGTTACTTAATTATAATTTTGTGAATTGTATGCTTTTATATGGATTTATAAGAGCTTGTATATTTTTCATAGAGCCTAATTAGCTTTGTCCATATCTATCCGCGGGGAATCTAATTGAAATTTATTAATGCATTACCTAATTAGGTCAAACGGGCGTTTAAGAAACTGCAGAATCGTGTTACATTACATTAATACGGACATTTTGAAAACCAGAAAATCGCGTTATACCGGTTTAATTATATTACATCTTTTATGATTTAGTAAAATTGTCGAAGACTGTGGTACTCAATACCATGTATCTTTGCGGTTTACTACTAATTGAAATTTACTGTTTGTCCCTAATAATAATAATTCTTATGTTAGTAGAATTTACTGTAATTGGAAACTCGTTAATTGCTTCCATAGACTTTCAGTAAAAAATTTGCTCCTCAGCAATCTTACAGGCGCGTCTATTTATATATATATATTTTTTATCAACAGGAAACAATGACTATAATGGGCCTTCCGTCGTGGCTTCATTGGCTGGCGTGGTTCATCAAGCAGTTCTCATTCCTTCTCATCTCTGTCATACTTATAGTCATCTTGTTAAAGGTACTTCTTCATCTCTATAAAATATACTTATTGTACTTTCTTTCAGTTACCAATATTTAGTAAATAGTTTATCGTATCCTTCATAATAGTTTTGCGAAGTGCAAATACTTCTTTGAGGTGTACTAAATGTGCAGATTAGTGGAGTGTTTACGGAAGAGCATTTACATTATAGAAGGATGTCCTACTGTACCTAACAGACAGTACTAAGAGTTTGTTTAAAAAAAATTGAGATCGCCTTTTTTTAAAGATAAGAATATGCCTCGACACTAATGCGAGAATACCTGGAAACGGTCACATTTTTAAGGACGTATAGTATATAGAAATCAATACTCTATCGATTATAGATAAATAAATTAATAGTATATACTTAATTGATCATATAAGCGAACATAGATAATAGTTTGCTAGTGAATTGATGATAATTGGCGGATTTACGTACACGGCTAATTGACACGAATGCACCTGATGGCAAGTGAAGTGGAGTCCAATAGTATGTCGAATGACGAGAGTTGATTACTCCTCGCCAGTCGACAGAATTATACCGGCCTGTTGGAACCGCATACACACAGGCTGATTCTGAAACGCGACACACTAACGTGGGCCACTATGGCGGGTTTTTAACACCTTGTATACGGTGGTCGCTATCTGAGCGGATATAAAATATATCCTACCACCAGCAATGAGTAATTGAGATATGGGGCCGTTCAAGTACTTATTACCTAACTTTGGGGGGGGGTATTGGCGTACACGAAAACGTTACGGCGCGTTACATGGCGGGGTGGGGGGTTAAAAAATCTTCAAAAATTGTGTTACGTAATACGTGAACGGCCCCTAAGCATGTTCTAGAGCGCTATACCCTGGTGTACCTACTAGTACATGCACTGATATAATGATGTTTTAGATACCGTTTAACCGCACTAAGGACGGCGAGGGCTACGCCGTGCTCACGTTCATACCTTGGTCGGTGCTTCTGTTCTTTATGCTGCTGTATGTGATAGCATCGTTAGCGTTCGCTTTTATGGTTAGCGTTTTCTTTACGAGGGGTAAGTTTTCTTGAAAATTAATTCAGTATACCCCAGCCTTGGCTAGAAACCATGTGATAGTGAAAAATTTAAAACAATAATGAAAAAGACTATGTAAAGTTCTGTTCTATTATAATCTCAATTTGTACATTGGACATTAACTACAATGATCGCTTCAGCTTGGTGACTAATAAAATGTTTAAGTACGTTACTTTGTACAATTTACCTATTTGATTTGATATCAAGTTGTAAAGGAAAATTCTTGAGGAAAAAATATGATTTATTTCACACTATGAACCTGGCAGTCTTGACACAGTTAAGTATATCTATATGTGGTGATTGCAGCCAATACCGCAGCATCGTTTATGGGACTAGCGTGGTTCTCGACTTACGCCGTATTTATGCTAACACAATCTCTGTATGAAGACATCAGTCTGTCTACAAAGCTGGCCCTCAGTCTCATATCAAACACGGCCATGGGCTATGCGTTTCAAATGATCATCATTTGTGAAGGGACGTCCAAAGGTAATAAAAAAAAACATTAAAAGTTACATATACAATGAATTATATGCAAACAAAATATTACGTCCCGTATGTATAGGCATATATTATATTTAAATCAAAATAATTAACAGTATGGTATTCACACGACATCTTAGTTATAATTAAAATTAATATGAAAAATTTGGCAATATACGTGTATAAATATGCGAGACGAACTAATACATATAAAACTTAGTAGTAAAAAGGTAAAAAATCAAAATTTAAAATGAACATCTAAAATAAAATGATGATCTAAAATGATGCATTTTGTCAGGGTTGCAATGGAGCCAGCTGTTCACGCCAATATCGTACCACGATCAGTTCCAGCCGGGCCACGTAGTACTCATGTTGATACTAGATACTATTTTGTACATGTTGATCGCCATGTACGTGGAGAAAATACGACCTGGCTTGTACGGAGTGCCTTTACCATGGTATTTTCCTTTCACAAAGCGTTTTTGGATGCCGAATAGATCCAGAATTGATGGTAAGTTTTTAGTATATCTGTTTTAATGTTAGTAACCCCATTATAATGTAAAACGTGGGAAATAATTATTTTATAAATAAAATAAAAACAAGTTAATATTATCAACTGACAATATACTTAATATAAATCTTAATAGCAATGATCGCAAACTGGTTTGTTTTTTCTACGAATAATTTACCTTGGGCAAAGTTCACAACTTTTTATGATACATTCGTAATAAAATAATAAGCCTTAGTCTTAAATAAAAATCTTTTTTTAACACGAGTAAATCCTTCTACGGATTTCTGCCGGATTCGCCGGTATAAGCCGTCTTTCCCACTAAAACCCTGCCATTCGACTCTTTCCTTAATATTGAAGGTCGCGGGGTGCGCAAGTGCCTGTATCTTGGAAAAAACATTTAAATTTACTCTAGGAAAGCTACTCTTCGGACGCAATAAAAATCTATATGTCGTAGAAATACCTGTTTAATTTCGTATAAAAAAACTTTATGACTAGGTATTACTCGCGGCTACGCCCGCGTGAAAATGCTTTCCAGCTATAAACGTCCGTGAAATACTGACCGGCGTCAGCGCCAACTATTTAAAATAAAAAATTATAAATTTTTATTATTTCCCATTGGGAGTAAATTACCGGAATAAAAAGTAACATATGTGGTAATCTAAGACATAGTATACGTGTGCAAAAGTTCATTCAAATGCGTTTACTTTTAAAGAACATACAAACATCCAATTTCTTTAGATCCAAACATTTTCAAACCCTTTCGCATTTGTAATATTAGTAAGAAATAATATTGTTGGTATTCCATAGTGTCGAGAAGAAAAGAAGTGAGTGACACGGCATATAATGACGCTCTGCTGAAGGTGGTACACGATGAGGAGCCAAAGGGGGTCTCCATGGGCGTCAACATTCAAGTAAGATCATTTCTGTTGTGTAAATTATTATATATGCGGCACCAGATCGGACAGACTTGATTTGTATTTTTGCTGTTGACATTAATGTTTCTAAATTTACACTATAATTAATTGATGTAACATTTTTTTCTCCCTCGTGGTAAATTATTGTTTGGGCGTTGTTTTGTCTTTTAGAACTTAAACAAAATTTATAAAGGCCGCAAAAAAGCTGTCGATAACTTAAACTTAAGAATATACGAAAATGAAATCACAGTACTGCTGGGTCACAACGGAGCTGGAAAAACCACAACAATATCAATGCTTACGGGTATGTAATGTACTAACGCGAACACGAGTATATTCTTTATAAGTTACATTTATATAATAACCAATCAAATCACATTTCGTTTAAGTAAGTAGTGCCTACATAGTTTCAAATATGTATGTAAATTAAATTTATTAGAATAGAAGTGGAATAGATGCTCGAAGTTTTGAAATCTGATTATGATGTTAAGACGATTTCAATTAACAATAAGAATGAAAATTGAGATTCGTCCTTGAACTTTAAAACCGGTAAATAGAATATACCTCTAATTTATATTTATGTATCCATCATCAAACCTTTCTTTTTTTAAAGAAGCTATGGTGTTTTCCATATTAGAAAATATTTACTCTAGAGATACTAGTAATAACATTAGACTATTAAAAAATATTAAATTACACTTCATAGAACAATGAATACGAGATTAATAAAATCTTCATGATCCGTAATCCCCAAATCGACATTTACAAAATTCTATAATAAGTAATACTTTCTGCTAACTTGGACGCTCTGACACGGAAGCGCATAATGTTGTCCTAATATTATGGCATTATACTTGTTGATAAGTGTTTCTAAATATTAAGTTAGAAGTTATTCATTATTGAGGAACCTATTCCTTTAGGGCATTTATACCAATTTATTTATATAGTAACATGATTAAATAAGGTAATTATTTTCGAATGATTTTAGGTATGGTGCCACCGACATCTGGTTCGGCCACAATAAACGGGTATAATATAGTAACAGAGACTGAACTAGCACGAAAATCACTCGGTATTTGTCCG
Organism: Manduca sexta; assembly: GCF_014839805.1. NCBI lineage: Eukaryota > Metazoa > Arthropoda > Insecta > Lepidoptera > Sphingidae > Manduca > Manduca sexta. Next base: position 154,532 of record NW_023595374.1, on the reverse strand, counting down.
CAACACAATGTCCTCTTCCCGGACCTCACGATTGCGGAACATATTATATTCTATTCTAGATTAAAAGGCGTGTCCCAAAATAACTTAAAAAAGGAAGTGGATCACTTCATAAAGGTGCTAGAGTTAGAGGAGAAGCGAGACGCGTTGTCGTCGACGCTGTCGGGCGGGCAGAAGCGGCGGCTGTCGGTGGGCTGCGCCATGTGCGGCGCGTCGCGCGTGGTGTTGCTGGACGAGCCCACCTCGGGGCTCGACCCGCCGCGCGCCGCGCGCTCTGGGACCTGCTGCAGAAGGAGAAGAGAGGTACCGTACCGCACTCCGCACGCGACACGCGCCACACACTGCACACTGCCCGCACACTGTACACTCACTATACGCGCCCACGCCCGCAGGACGCACCATGATCCTCACCACGCACTTCATGGACGAGGCGGACGTGCTGGCGGACCGCATCGCCATCATGGCGGGCGGCCGGCTGCAGTGCGTCGGCACGCCCTACTTCCTCAAGCGGCACTACGGGGTCGGCTACAAGCTCACCGTTGTCAAGGACGAAGGCTGTGTCGTTGATGACGTCACCAGGTTTTTCAAATCTCACGTGCCTGATCTTTCCGAAAATACGAATATAGGTATTTATGCAGTGATTTTTTATTCGTATGTTCTTTTGACTTAAATGATGTGGAAATATTTGATAAAAAGCAATTTTACAATGTTAATTAACATGACACTCAAAAAAAATATTTGCATAATTACTAAAATATTTTAAAATTTTCAGGGTCCGAATTAACTTACATTTTACCGAACGATTATGTCAGTAAATTTCCTGATTTGTTAAAAGAATTGGAAGACAAAAAAGATTCGTTACATATATCAAGCTACGGCCTCTCAGTCACCAGTCTAGAGGAAGTATTTATGAAGTAAGTAAAAACCTATTAGGCTTGGAAGTAACGAAAAATATGGCTGTTTAAGTTATGATCCTATATCAAGATTACAGTTAAAAGATTTTCGATCGTAATTCTAAACAATCTAGATATATCCTGTTTGAGAAATAACTTTGTCTTGCAGGGCTGGTGCCGAAGACTGCACAGAGAATTCTTCAGCAGTCAGGAACAATCACATAGTAACTTACAATGAGAGTGCTGTTGTACCGATGGATGGAGAGTTTCACGAATCAAGTATGATCCCATCAGTATCACAAACTAGATTTTTCGTATAATTGTGTAATTAAACATGGTTTCTTAATCAATTCCAGTGGACAGCGAGCCTATAGAAAAAGTGCGGGGTTTCAAACTCCTTAAAAATCACATAAAAGCTATGTTTTTAAAGTTGGCATATAACACGATGAGGAATAAACTAATAGCATTCATACAGTTTGCGAGTCCGGTTATCAACATTATCCTGTCCGTCATAATATCAAGATCATGGAAGTTCATGTCGCAACTACCCGCGCTGACGCTCAGTTTGGAAAGCGGTTTCAAGACTACACAAACAATTATGGCCCACGCAAATAATTTTGCAGACGGCACATTAGAAGCAAAAACTATGCTAGCATACAAAGATTATTTTAAATCTTCGCAGTACCCCGGAATGACCATCACGGATGTCGGCACAATGGACCTGGGGAAATTTTATTTGAAACTGGTTTGGACATTTTACATTCCTTTGCTGTGAAATAATGCTTATTGTTTGCTTTACTATGTGTATCTTAATTTGAGACTTATTCATTTAAAATACATAACCACCTGGTGCCAACATAATAATTTTTTTTTCGGATCATTTGCTTTTGGAAGTAATAATTGATTGTACATTAATGAATTTTTGGTTGAGTGCAAATACACAGTATGTAATATTAAACGAGGGAATTAGTGAACCCTTCTACACTTACAGTATTTCATTATCATCAGAAATATTCATAAAACATAATATAACGTGTTCGACTTCAATAAAATACTACTAAAATAATACTATTCGGACCAGATCGTGCAAAATTATTCTTCAGTTTATCTACTTCTTGTTCTGTTAATCTACAGGCTGTTCTCAGATAATTGTGAAACTATGAAAATTCCATTAGTGTTTTCTCTTTTACTCATTATTGTTATTTATAAATACATCCCTCGTTTAACTTTACCTGCAGTATATAAAATTAATAAATCATGCGCAATATCAGATTAATTTGTTTCTAAAAGTGGAAGAATTATAAAACAATTAACACATAACTAAATTATGTTGTGTGCATTTTTAGAGCGAAAAAGACTTACCACGTGTTCGATATGAAGTGCTGACCGGGGCCACGTTCGGCCAACACAACATCACGGCGTGGTTCAGCAACTACGGCTACCACGACTCCGCCATATCGCTGGCGCTCGTCAACAACGCTATGTTGCAAGCTGTCTCCCCCGGCAGCACTCTCAAAATTGTCAATCATCCACTGCCATACTCTATAGAGAATTTGGTAAATTATTTTAATTTCATTTAAAATCTCGTAATTGTGATGTCTCACGAAAATTCTTAATTGGAAAATTACCTTTTTAATTATTTTTTTTCATACAACTTATGATTAGACAAACGCTTCTCTCGCCTGATAATTAGTGATACAACCGCCCTTAACAATAATAATACCCTTCAGAACTTTTCGAAGCACTCGTTGGTATTTCACTGCCCTCGGCAATCGTCATCTTAGTACATAAGATATTAAGTCCGATACTCACCAATGACGATGTCCGACCGAAACAATAGAGCATGTGCAATACTGTTTTATGGTAGAAGTAGACATTACGTTGCCATCTATCCCAACTGACCCTTTTTCTTTGTTGCTTTCTTTCAATGTATCATTTCATTTTCTCATCTTAGTCTTCACATTGCAGGTTCGAGTTATGGCGACCGGTAGCAGTATGGGTTTCCAGTTCGCGTTTAACATTGGTTTTTGCTTGGCCTTCGTAACATCATTTCTAGTACTGTTTGTTATCAAGGTATGCTTTATATATTATATACTAGTTTCGAGCCAGTTTTTTCTAATGTTTGTCAACAAGTAAAGTACTCCTATATCTAATGATCAAGTATAGTGTAATGTATCTAAAAAAAATTAAATTAAATATTTATTTACTTAGTTTAGCTAGTAGTTTAAATTAGGCATCGACTCAAAAAAGTATTTCTTATTAACCCATATATAAAGTTCGATATTTTTTTTTCAATTGTAAAGGTTTTTGAGTCGGCTGAGTTTTATTCAAATGTTTTACTTATAAAACACATCTAATTGAGACCTTGGTTGTATGCCAATGAAATTAAAATAGATCCTTTCAGAAACTTTACGAAATTAAATAATTTTGATGGAAACATGGGTTAAAAAATGATGCCTGAAAAACATAAAATAATGTTTTACCACATATAAATAACCTTTCCTCCTTTTCAATCGGTTAAAAAGAGCCATCATTATAATTTGTATCTGTAAATTACCAGGAGCGCATAAGCGGTGCGAAGCTATTACAACGCGTGTCCGGCGTCCGGCCGGCTATCATGTGGGGCACTGCCCTGCTGTGGGACTGGGTGTGGTTGTTCCTGGTATACCTGTGCATTATACTGACGCTCGCCTGCTTTCAGGAGAGCACTCTGGCCACGCCAGAGGAATTAGGTACGTTACTTTCAAGTCTTGGAAAAGTTCAGGTCATATCAATTGGCACGTTGAAAAGGCGGTGTCTTTTGACTAAGAAAAACTGATATTCGAAGTCGATTATATTTGACGGCTTCTCCACCTTCTAATTATTATAATATAAGAAACATTTAGTGATGCTAAAGAATACAGGAATGGACGAGGTTTAGTTGAGGAATTTGTCCATATCAGCGATTTGAATATTTCTTGTTTTACAGGCAGAGTGCTACTGGTTTTGGTGGTATTCTCATTGGCCACAATACCTATACATTATCTGGCATCATTCTGTTTTGAAGCAGCTGCAACAGGATTTTCAAAAATGTGTTTTATGAACATATTTACAGGTAATGAATCACTCAATTTTCATGCAGTCCTCATTTTAAATAATTCTGTTTTTGTTTAGTTGTGTTGTTACATAAAATGAGAACCGTCTAGAGACTAAATTATTTTTTTTTGTTTTGTCGTTTCAGGATGCATGCCATTTTTAATAACCGAAGTCTTGCGCCTGCCTGAAGTCGGTAGTCCATTTTATGCACATTTGTTTGATTGGATATTCGCGCCACTGCCTATTTACTGCATTAGCAGGTGTTTTAGGTAAGTATACTAGTGAAAGAACCGATTAGCAAAAAAAAGTAGCATGTTTTCAATTCGTGTGATCGTATTATTTTTATGTATCTATCTGAATTTGCTCAGAGTTTCGTGACCAGTTTTGCGTGATTCCTTGTCTTTCTTCTGATTATAAATATCATTTATTATTACACCAGAAGCGCTACAAAAGGTATCTAAAAATCATGTTTTCTTGCATCTAGTCACTATTTATTTATACTATACTAGCGACCCGTCCCGGCTTCGTCTCGGTAGCAAAATCGAGTCCGGTCATCAGATTTGCGACTAATAAGATCAGCCCGTTATTATGGAAATGGGCCATGGGGATAAATTTTTTTTGTTCATAATTATTTATAGGGACATGAGCGTCTCGTCATTTTCTATGCTGGCTTGCGACGGCTTGTGCGAACAATTACACATCGACAACTGCACGCGGCACACCGTATGCCACAAGCTCAACATCTCCGTGTGTTGCAGTAAGTGAGTCTTGGGGTGTGGAAATCAACTATGCTTTTATTGTACATTGAAATCAAAATTTCCCTTGATTTTTAGAGGTTGACTCGTATGAGTATCACCTAGTATTATACGAATAAGTCATCAGCCTTAGGTAATAAATTTTAAAATAATTATATTCAAATCCAGCCATTATATTAACAATAAAAGTCCCTGTTTTTTTCCCAATCTGTTATAAATTAGTCTGTTAAAAATATGCACCAATGAATGATTACTGATATCTGAAAAAATACAAAACATTAATTAACGTTATAAACCATTAACTTAATCATAATGAACATGACTCGTCTATTTTTGCAGTCGAGGACGACCCATATTTTAAATGGAGCGAACCGGGCATCGGTCGGTATTTGTTTATCATGTTTGTCGTCGGTATTGTGTCATTTAGTGCACTTCTTATCAAAGAATACGGATTTTTAAACAAGGTAATAATTGAATTATCAATGTAATAGACTTTTAATTATGTCAAAGGTCAACAATGTCATGCGATAATAATATTTATAACAGGCGCTACATCCACGAAAACCCCAGCCAGCGCCTCCAGCTCCGGAGGATGAGGACAGTGATGTTGTTGCAGAGAGGCAGCACGTCCGTCAACTGACACTAGCTGAACTGCCTCTTCACAGCCTCGTGTGCAGGGACCTCACCAAGTACTACAAGCAGTTCTTGGCGGTGAACCGGCTCACGTTCGGTGAGTGGTGGCGGTGTGTGTGTGAGGCGTGTGGTGGCGTGTGGACGGCGGGTGGCTCATGACTTGTGCGTTGTGTCGCAGCGGTGCGCAAGGGCGAGTGCTTCGGGCTGCTGGGCGTGAACGGCGCCGGCAAGACGAGCACGTTCCGCATGCTCACCGGCGACGCGCGCATCTCCGCCGGCGACGCGTTCGTGCACGGATACTCTCTGCGCGGACACGTACGCGACGTGCACCGGCTCATCGGTGAGTGCACTGCACTGCACTGCACCCACAGTGTACACTGTACTGACTTACTGACTGATCACGCGCCCACTGCCGCAGGGTACTGCCCGCAGTTCGACGCACTGTTCGACAACCTCACCGGCCGCGAGACGCTGCGCATCTTCTGCCTGCTGCGAGGCATCCCTGCCGCGGTGGGGGCCGCCAGGGCGCTGCACCTCGCCACCACGCTGGGCTTCATCAAGCACTACGACAAGAAGGTAATGTCGTGCGTGTGCCAGTGTGTCCCTGTGCCCACTGTGTGAAATGATAACGCTTGCCTCGCGTGCGACAGGTGCACGAGTGCAGCGGCGGTACCAAGCGCAAGATCAGCACGGCCGTCGCGCTGCTCGGCGACTCGCCGCTGATATTCCTGGACGAGCCGACGACGGGTAAGTGTGTGTGTGTGTGTGTGTGTGCGTGTGCGTGTGCGTGTGCGTGTGCGTGTGTGTGTGCGCGTGCGCGCGTGTGTGTGTGTGTGTGTGTGTGTGTGTGTGTGTGTGTGTGTCGACAGTGACGGTGTACGTGTGTGTCGACAGTGACGGTGTACGTGTGTGTCGACAGTGACGGTGTACGTGTGTGAGCAGGCATGGACCCTGCGTCCAAGCGGCTGGTGTGGGCGTGCGTGTGTGTGTGTGTCGACAGTGACGGTGTACGTGTGTGTGCAGGCATGGACCCTGCGTCCAAGCGGCTGGTGTGGGCGTGCGTGTGCGTGTGTGTGCAGGCATGGACCCTGCGTCCAAGCGGCTGGTGTGGGCGTGCGTGTGCGTGTGTGTGCGTGTGTGTGTGTCGATAGTGACGGTGTACGTGTGTGAGCAGGCATGGACCCCGCGTCCAAGCGGCTGGTGTGGGCGTGCGTGTGTGTGTGTGTCGACAGTGACGGTGTACGTGTGTGTGCAGGCATGGACCCTGCGTCCAAGCGGCTGGTGTGGGCGTGCGTGTGCGTGTGTGTGCAGGCATGGACCCTGCGTCCAAGCGGCTGGTGTGGGCGTGCGTGTGCGTGTGTGTGCGTGTGTGTGTGTCGATAGTGACGGTGTACGTGTGTGAGCAGGCATGGACCCCGCGTCCAAGCGGCTGGTGTGGGCGTGCGTGTGTGTGTGTGTGCGTGTGTGTGTGCGTGTGTGTGTGTGCGTGTGTGTGTGTCGACAGTGACGGTGTACGTGTGTGAGCAGGCATGGACCCCGCGTCCAAGCGGCTGGTGTGGGCGTGTGTGTGTGTGTGTCGACAATGACGGTGTACGTGTGTGAGCAGGCATGGACCCCGCGTCCAAGCGGCTGGTGTGGGCGTGCGTGTGCGTGTGTGTGTGTCGTCAGTGACGGTGTACGTGTGTGAGCAGGCATGGACCCCGCGTCCAAGCGGCTGGTGTGGGCGTGCGTGAACGAGGCGGCGGTGGCGGGCCGCAGCGTGGTGCTGACGTCACACAGCATGGAGGAGTGCGAGGCGCTGTGCTCGCGGCTCACCATCATGGTCAACGGCCGGCTCTACTGCCTCGGCCCGCTGCAGCATCTCAAGACCAAGTTCTCACAGGGTAATGGAAAACAAAAAAATATATATCTTAAGAATAATCAGCATCTACTGATTATTAAATTATAATTGAAACATTTTATTTCCAGGTTATACTGTTGTAGTTAAATGTAAATCTGGTGCAGATAGAGATGCCGAAGTATCTAAAATTAATAACTACATAATGGAAAATTTTAGTAATGCAAAACTTTCGTAAGTATGCCTTTAATTTGTAAAATATATAACGTTACGTTTTTTTAATAAACAATATAATGATATTTAATACTAAGGCCTGTTTTATGACTGAGATTGATGACATTATGTGAACAGTTTTTTCAACTGTTTATAGTGAAACATACCTGGGGATCAGTACATACCACCTGAAGGACGCGGAGCTGCCGTGGTGGCGCGTGTTCCACGTGATGGAGGAGGCGCGCAAACAGTTCGCCATCGAAGACTACTCGGTGTCGCAAACAACACTAGAACAAGTATTCCTAATGTTCACTAGATTCCAAACAGGTGCGGAAAACAGTTAAAGGTTATATTATATAATATACAGTACAGTACAGTATGAAACAAGTAACAACATCTAGGGGAAGTGATCTGTTTTCAACGGCGTAGTTAATATAATTTTGTGTTAGCACTTAAGGCGTAATGCACTGTATATTTCTAAACTCGTTGTTGTAATGTTTGCAAGTAAAGAGTCTGGTTTGCTATTTTTACACGCGGCCGACGTATATGCAGCTATTTATGGTACAATTTGTTACATACGTTTACACTGTTTATGACGATTGGGTTTACACGTGTAGCGTAGCTAGCAAATCATTGGATTTATAAAATAGGAATGTTGACTGTTATTCTAACTACTTAGTATGTTAACTATTATGGAAATTAATTATAACATACAATACAGTAATAACCGAGTAATTAATAAATAGAATGTCAAAAATAACAACATAACTAGATATATCAGAAGTACAAGACTTCAAACAATTTAGTGGTGAATGTTTTGTCTTTTTCTTGCAAAACCTTACCGGTAACTCTCGCCACTGCTGTCGAATGCCGTCTCTTTTTCATCTTAGAAGATAACATTCATGATATTATTATAATAATATTCTTGCATTCATTAGAACTTCACAGTTTATAATTAAATAATAGTCAACATCCCTATACTTTATATTTTTATGACAATAATATTATGAAAATATTAGATGGACAAATTGTGACTGCCATATTTGGTTTCCTATAATCTTTCTATTCATCGATTCGTTGTTGGCGTGCATTAGGCATATAAATCAAGATGTAAAATACTGCAAATTTTTAAATCATATTATTAGTATAATGGTCTATTTAAATATTAAGTTTCGCTCAGTGACAACAGCCAGTATAAAAAAGTGTAATAAGTAGGTAAGTATTTATTTCAATTTAATATGCATACAACGGGAGCGGACTCGAGAGACTCAGCGTATGCTTCCGAATCCGATCGTGCCGGCGCGGCGCCACGACTGCGACGAGAGCGCGCGGGGGGCTCGCGAGCGGGCGCAGGCGCGCGCCGCGAGCGTGGCGTCACATCGCTTCTCGTCCGATCCGATGCCGATACATTTCTATACGTACGGATGCGCACGGTTACGGCCGGAGTGCTTAACTCTCAATACGCGCGTCACAAACGTTTATAAATTAAATTCTGTACAGTATTATAGAACATACGGGTGGAGCCATTTAACTTTATTTATTACTAGCTTTTGCCCGCGGCTCCGCTCGCGTTATAAAGTTTTTCAGGCTAAAGTTTACCGTTATAAAAGTAATAGTTTCCCGGGAGCCTATGTTCTTCCCAGGGTCCCAAACTGTCTCCATACCAAATTTCCTCTTAATACGTTGGGTAGTTTTTGAGTTTAACACGTTCAGGCAGACAGATGCAGCGGGGACTTTGTTTTATAATATATTTTTAGAACTTTTAAGAGGAACAATCCCGTCATACATCATTGTTGCATAACTTTAACCGTTTACGCAGCGCACGCAACGGAAGCTTTCATAACTAATAAATTGTCCCCGTTTTTGCAACATGTTTCATTACTGCTCCGCTCCTATTGGTCATAGCGTGATGATATATAGCCTATATCACTCCACAAACAAAGGGCTATCCAACGCAAAAAATTTTCAGTTTGGACCGGTAGTTCCTGAGATTAGCCATTACTGCTCCGCTCCTATTGGGTATAGCGTGATGATATATAGCCTATAGCACTCCACAAACAAAGGGCTATCCAACGCAAAAAGAATTTTTCAGTTTGGACCGATAGTTCCTGAGATTAGCGCGTTCAAACAAACAAACAAACAAACAAACAAACAAACAAACAAACAAACAAACAAACTCTTCAGCTTTATATAATAGTATAGATTATTAAATACTTATTGAATTTATTTGTACACGAAATGACCCTTTTGCAGTGGTCACATCTATAGATTAATTGCAATATGAAATATGTGATAGTTGAATGTGTAGAGTCGATTAATTTTTGATATATTAAGTCTTTTAACTGACGTGTAAATTTGCTCATCCAATGAGTAAAAACATACAAATAATTGCAAAGGCTCTAATTGTCAGAACTACTACGTGATTCCGCCTAGAGCACATTGGGTTAACAGATTAAAGAAATCTATTAACATTGGATGAGGTCGACATTTCAAGGTGATTTATTTCAAATAATATGAAATGTAATTTATTTCAGTAATAATAATGTAGATAATTTCATAAATATGTACACATACACCTATGTTATGTATATCACAGAGCTTTTTGCCCACTAAAAAGTTTAATTGCGGTCATTTTGTTCCCGCCCGGGTCTCTTACTGTGTTACACACACTCGACTGGGGGACGCGTTTATTTTTTGCATGTGGGCCCTTGGTTACCTAGTTACACCACTGGAATACATGTTATGTAGAAACTAACGTAGAAATCATATTTCTAACTATTAATTTTATTTTTTTACTATTAATTTATGAAACGTCGTTTTACTGCTGTACATTAGATCTGATTCTCAGTTCCTCACTTAAGTTAACTTGAACTTTACGTTATTACTTTATTATTTGTGAAATAAATCGTTTTATGGACACGCTATAATACTCACATGCACATTAGTATCTAATGAAATGTGTTCACCAGTGATAGAAGTACTTAAGTACTATAATTAATAGGTACTTGACCGTGCCTTCATTACGCTAGCTGAACCACGGTATGTGCGACAGTTACTTGAGAGTATTATGTTTATTCAGTGCATTTACGAGTCGGGTAAAAGGTATGTTCTATTTTTGGGAAAAAATTTGGTTATATATGCTTACATTAATTTATCGTTGTACTTAAAAACAATATACGACAGTCTAAGATGAACAATCTCGTAGAGGTAATGAATCTTCGCTTTTTATCACCGTATTCTAATCATAATAGTGTGGTATTAAAGAATGTTCATACTTGGCATGGATGGAGCATGGAAAACTAGACTTGACAAGTCAAGTCTAGTTTTCTATTAAATCAATATATAGTAAACTTAGATATTTGTTGTTATATTTTACATATACACTTAAGTAACGCAAGGTCTACAATATATTTTTCCTATTTATGTTTATAATGCTATAGTTTATAGAAACATTACCCAGTATTGTACCTAAAAAACACTTAAATGGCCCAAACGGTCACTTGCAAGAATTGATCATTAGGTACCTGCAATAACGCGTCAACATCGAGGCGTTAAGGGTAGGAGTATTGTACGGAAAGTTTAAAAGTTGCTTGGGCCTCCAGAAATCTCACTTAAACCATATTAAACACGTCATAATTTATGTTAGGTTTCTGTACACAGTATTAGTACATGATATTATTAAATAATATCTACTTTATCACTACTAAATAATAACCTTCGGTGGGTAGTTTCCTGAATCTCATAAAAACCATTTAGTATAGAGCCACTATTTCTATGGAGCTTTAGCAAAATTATGTCAATGTATTAATAATTTCTGACAACCGACTGAATCTGTAAGAAAACATTAGGTATATGTTTAAACTTCAATATGTAATGAATCATAATTATACATGTAAATGTGATCTGTGTAAACTACTTGTAATTGTTTGTTGCATATTTTATACAGCAAGCACTTTGTTAAAACCTTTGATACAAACTTTTTATGCCATCATGATCGTTTGCCATATTATAAGTAAATAAGTCCGACGTCATTTTCATGGAATGTTAAACGCATTTCAGTATATAATAACTTTATAAACAAAGCTAATAATTACATTATCTAATACGTGGGAACTTTGTAATGACATTACTATATTTGTATTCTGTAATTACAATACCGACTATAGTTGCTGTACCCCTATATATATTATCTGCCGTTCAATGTGGTCACATTCACTCGAAATATGAAACCATCTAATACTTACACATCAAATACAGTATCGAAGTGTTATACCTGCCGTTTATATTGCGATGGTTTAGTCTATAAAGTGAAGGGCGAAGGGGTCGCGGTTTTTTTTTTACATTATAACGGGGTATCTATAAAAAATGTTTAAAAACCACTACGTGTCATACTTACCACAAATGTGGTATTTTTGTACCTTGTTGCTACTTTTAAAGTACGCAATTCTAACTAATTAATAATAATTATTATTTATAGTTCATTGTGATATGAATTGTGATTTTTTTTATTGTAACCATTGATCGTATCCTTTGATACGAAAAAACAGAGTTTAATTATGTAACTTTATCTATGCACGTCACGGTTAAGTTAGCATCAACATTGTTGTAATGTCTATGTTAACCGCCTTTTATGTTTTAAAAAATCTCAGCTCAGCAAACATAGGAAATTTTAGTATAATATTTGTATAGGTAATTTATATTGTGATAAATTATTTTGACCACGAATACGGCATAATAAACACTGTATACTGAGCTTCGAAATAAATTTATTACTATTTAATTTAAGTATTAATTAAATGCTTATACAAATGTATTTAATATGTCTACAAAATGTACTTATTTAGCTATTGTTATTATAGTTTACTATCAACGAATCCTATAAATTTCGAACAATTTGGTCCAATTACGTATGTACATCACCATTTTGTATATACCTAGAAAAATTGTCAAAATGACTAGTTCATGTTCGTAGCAAAATCTGCCTCTTACAGCCTTTTTCAATTAACGATCTCAATCTCATTTTTCAATCCAATTCCTAGAACGAACCAATCAAAATAAGTCATTTGGAAGCATGTCAAAATAAACTTTGTTCTGATTTTTTAAATAGAAAAATGCGTTATGGATTGTTTATTGAAAATGACGGTTACCTAGTACCAAGTAAGTGACCTAGTTTTGGCATGCCTGACGTGGTGTATCAGAACAGCCTTCCACAATCTAAGAAATTAAACGTATGCCGAAAACTATTGCTGTTGCACTCAATGAAAGTAACTCGTGTGGACTGAGGGTCTGTTAATAGTGAATTATAGTACCAGTAATAATGTAATATTAATGTACCTTACAATGTGTCTGTATTTTTAATAACGTGTTTGTAAAGTGCTGTGTTTAGACTTTTAAAAAGTAATACCTAAAATTTTACCGAACCTTTCATTTACATAAACCTGTTAAATTACCTACCTTCCCTAAAAAAGACGAATAAATACCTACGAGAGTTAAATACTCAGATAGATTGTGTATATCGATCTTATATTTGATCAATATCTTGTGCAATGGGATGTAGCTCGTATATATATTTAAAAATAGTTCTCAAAACACCGGCTCAGAGATTAGTGTATAGAAAACGAAAAAGCGACATAGACATTATACATTTTAATTTACTTAGTAGTCTTGTAGGTCACCGTTGGAGATTATATAAATTTGAATAAAATTAGCTTTGGGAGGTAAATGGAATATTAAATAATTTAATACAATATTAAATACCTAGATATTTCTTCTAGACTCCAGCGGTGGCAGTTGTATTGCGTGCGTAGTAGGACACCGTTGTGAGGTCCTGGGTTCGAATGCCAGGTTCAGGTTTTTTCACTAAATATCAGCCTGGAGTCTGGAATTTCTACCCGATATGGCGATAAGCTCGCCCCACTATCACATCATAGGACAGAATACACTAGCGAAAATAGCTGCCATAGTTGCTCCTCTTCCTACGACTTCGTACATAAAAGCGTGATGTATGTGTACCTATAATTTAAACTTTGTAAATGTAAATATTCGTACAACAAATAACAAACGAATAAATATGTGTTTCGCAACTTTTATCAACCACTTGTGGGTGATATGGGATTAATCAATATGACTGCTTAGATATGAACACCTCGGTTGCTTTGTTATATTGCCTGCGCGGTGTAGAGTACCCATGATTATAGAGCAGAGGTCTCGGGTACAAATTCTGGACTGGGCAAAGTGACAATAGATCCGCCCCTTATAATTACATGAGACCAGTCGACAAAATGTGAGTGTTTTACACCTCAGCCTTTTTTTCTTATTTTTCTGTAACAGCTGGTCACAGACAGAAAATAGATACTATACGATTGAAAGAAAACTACCCTCGCGAATAACAAGAGTGTAATTGTCGGGATCTCATAGTATAATAATTATAAGAGTCTGTATATAAATCTACATATATATCAAAGAAAGTGGTGTTAGTCACACTATTTATAACTCAAGAACGGATGAACCGATTTGGCTGAAAATTGGTGGAGAGGTAGCTTAGAACCAGGAGACGGACATAGGATATTTATCCCGTTTTCTCCAGTTCCCACGGCAACGGGACGTGACATAAGACGTGGTATTAGAAAGAAAAATTTGGTATGGAGATAGTATAAGACCCTGGGAAGGTTATAGGCTACTATCCCGGGAAAATATATGGTATAATATATGGTACTTTTAACCCGGAAAACTCCTTCACGCGGGCGAAGCCGCGAGCAAAAGCTAGTAAATTATATAGAAATACGATTGTATGGCGGGCCACCACTGAAATGAGAAAAAGACAATGCATGTATCAATCCCTAAATGTAGCATACTTATGTGGGTAATAACGAACATTTTTTATATAATAAAATTGTAACAGGCAGATGTCTGCATGTTGTAAATATTGAAGAAAATCTAGTATGGTGGATGGACTTTATTAGAGCAACAGAAGCCAGACCACCAGCCAGTTAGACCTATAGTTTTAATTTACGATAAAGGCTTCATTTTATCCTAGGAAATATAAGGCAAATAGACGAAATCTTTCGACGTCAGTAATAAGTACATTCTTCATACGACTACATCTACGGGTGTAAACGTGTTACATTCGCCTAGTCCACGAGCTTCTATAGTATCTCGACCGTTGGGAATCTCACAGACTACTATAAAGATGCTATGAACGTTGGGAAATGTCTTGCGTACATGTACGAGTGGGGACGAATTAATCTCTAGGTACATAGATACGATCTAAGTATGGTCGGCCTAACATCACATAATAGATACTTACCTATATTCCTTGCAACAAAACTTAGCATACCTATTACCTTGAATCAGTGTGGACCTCTCCAGGCGAAGCGACGCGACGTGAGTGCGAGAATGTTTAAGGCGCCCTCTCTTCGCCTCGTGCGCACTCCGCTCAATGTCGATTTTTTTACCGGAGTCAAAGAACACGATTGTGCTATTTTATCCTGTTGCTATGTATAAATATTGTTATCTACTATCTTTTTATGCTCATACTTAAATATAATTTATACGTACTTACAAATTTGTTATTACATTTAGTTGATATGCACATATACTGAATATTAGTAAACATACGACGCAGCAATCATAGTCACTTCAACCCAGTTCATTCTGTACTGGCCAACTGAATAAAATGAGAATAAAGAATGAAAGTGTGGATGGGTAGCACTCGGGTTGCCCCCGCTTGCCATGCCTCGCGCGAAGACCATCCAGGATCCAGGGTTATATACTTACTTATATAATATTATTTAAAATCCTAATGAATATTATAAGTACAAATGCAAAGTATTTTAATAAAACAAAATTTATAGTATTTATACGACGACTTATATAAAACAATGTATTTATTTAAGTAGGTACTTATATCAAGAAATTACATAAACATCAATCACTTACTACAACTATGGTACTTAATGTTATAAAGAGGAAGTTTGTGAGTTTGTAGGGGCTAATCTCGGGAACTACTAAACTGATTTTGAAAATTCTTTCACTAATAAGAATCTTCAATACTCGTGAGTGTTAAAGGCTTTTATCCCGGTAAAACTTTTCACGCGGCGGAACCACGAGTAAAAGCTAGTCAATAAAAAAAATATCATAATATTAGGAATTATATCCATATAGTTCTGTCTCTATAAAATTGCCAAAACAGAAATAAAACATTGTTTCATACTTGCAACCTTTTTAAATGTAAATTCGCAGTTTCATATTATGGTGCCCGCTGTCTGTATTAGCGACGAACATAAAAGACAAGTCAAAGACGACCCGCAGGCGGCAGCCGCAGCCCGCAGTGCAATGAGGCCTGTGACTACAGTTGCGATCGACCGCATTCTTGCTTGCAGCCGCGGTCTCTTCTATTCCGAGATAGACTGCAAGTCGCACATTTATTTATTTATTTATTGGATAAGGATTGCTAACGGAGTTTACAATAATTCTTATAATAACTACACATATTTATAGCTATAATCGCTTACGTAATTGTAACTCTGGTTATAAGTAGGCTTACCATACGTCCCGGTTTGACCGGGATAATCCCGGTTTGAGATCCCTGTCCCAGCTCTCTCTTTGGCTCTTCGTAATTATGGTAAGCCTAGTTATAAGCAATCACAGCATGAGCCACAATCTTTAAGACAATAGAAAATGCTCAAATACTTAGTTTATCACATTGCCACATATCTATTATAATTAAGTATTCTTTTTGCCCTTCGTTCCCTTAGATTTTCCCATTACGACAGATCATAGCATTAACATCTTAGCTGTTAATGTTTTTGGTTTAATGTAGGGTATTATCGATGACGTCAGATACTAATTCAGATTAGTAATCCAACTAAATTGAGTTGATGAGACATTTCGGAAAATGGCATTCACAATTCGAATCTTTTTAATTTTGATGCATTAAGTAATTTAATAAATTCAAAATTGACATTTCATCTAAATACCCTTTCGAGATAAATAAAACCTATGAATTATTTATGTTCACTCATTCTCGTATATTTGCTGCATTATTTAAAATAAGATAGATGTATTGTTAATTGTTATTTTCATTTTAGAAGGTATTTATAAATATGACACGGTCACATTATCTGTGCACCTCGCTTCGATGACGTTACATCGACACTCAAGTACAGTGTAAAAAACAAGCATCACTGAAAATATCTAATATAGTATTTTTTTTGTACTGACTGAATTTAAAAGTATTATTTCTAAATGTATACATTTAATGTATGTGTGTGTATGTATGTTTTTCTTTTTATAAAATAATTTAATAAATGAATATTTTTTTAAAAAAAATAACTTACAAAAATAGTCCAATCGTAACAATATATTTTCAAAACAAAACAATCGTTAGATACAAATAGCTCAATTCTCGAAATGCGTATCGACAACGAAGATGCAAACCGTACTGACCAGAGTAGAGACAAGATACGGCGTGCGCGGGGAGGTGAAAAGAAAATAGGGAGGGGCACTGCATTCCAGAGAAGTGCACAGATATTGTGACCGTGTATTGTGTATTAGTATTTGTCTTGCGGCGGTGATGCGGACGGTCGAAGCTGCGCTCCGCGGTCACATGTTACAATGTCGCGTTGCTCGGAATCATTTTCATAGAAACTTACAGAAACCAATAGTGTCACGTGCAGCCTGCGGTTTGCGGCTAGTCTCGAACGTGGACCTTTAACAAAACGTGATCAGTGCTACGGACTTACTCGCCCTTCGTGGTTTTTATTATTTGGAACTGTTTTGATTAAAAGTTCACACTTTAAATATAATCTAAAGACTTAAATATGACGTAGAAATAAGTCAATCGTTACTAGAATATTTTTACAATTAAACTCATTTCGGATTATTGTATAATTTAATATTAAAAAAATTGTGACTTATGTCACGTTGCGCCTCGTCATCGGATATTGTCTTACGTAGTATTTGTATTCTCTTTGGGATATTGCTTTAATATAATTAGGTAACATAGGATTTTGCCATACATATTACAATGCTCTTCGCATAGGATCATAAGATACAAGCCAAGTCTTCCATTGATATATTGATCGCGTTCGTCGCAATTACAGGGATGTGTCTATCGTTCACGTAAGAAGAGCTTCGCCTTAAACTGCTAATAAGGCCGAAGTTATACATCCGGCACGGCTTTCTGAAGTCAGAAACGGAACTCAAATTCAGAAAAACGGATATTAGCTTCACAAATCATATCTTTCTTATATATACTGATCGAGATCAGTGTTATTATTTGTTAACTCAACGTTAGCAGAAATACATACCTAAAAATACAAAACTTACGAAAAAGGCCAAATTATTTCAAAACTTTATTCAATTGACCAATAAAAAAATGTTCTTTCAATCAATCTTTGAAAGAAAATTATGAAGAAAACACAAATAAGTGAAAACAATAATTTAAGACGAAATAGAAATATAAACAGAATATATTGACAGAATATATAGTATTCCGGGTCTTGTGTAATATTTGATAAAGAGGTACATCTAATATATTTTTTAATTCTATAATAATTAAGTATAATATTAATTACACGCAGTTGCGCATTTCATAGAAACTCAATGAATTCCAGGCCTGATTTCAAAATTCTAGCCTTTATCATTCTTTTAGATCAATCGAAATAATTCAGAATAATTTACGACCGAAATTAAAAAATTCAGATGTTTGTAAATTGAATGGAATCCAGAACTTTCCGTATACAGATTTTAAATTTCATTTCTGAATTGAGAGTGCTATTCGGAATGTATAAGCCCGGCTTAAAAGTTGTGATCATAATATGACAACTTCACTGAACGAGCGAAAGATAAGAACCATCGAGATATTCGATCAGTCGAAACAATCGATAGATCTCGACTCTGTACCTCGAACTTCCCTAGTAACTGCAATTTGTAGGTACATCAATTTTATATCAATCAATTATCCATTGTCTTTTGACTGACTGATAATTTTTTTTTTATTTGTAGTTTGTACCTGGTTTGTACTCCGTTGTCATGTGCATGTTGAGTTTGTGTACTGTAAACTGTTGTGTACGTTGTGACCTTCGTAATCTATAAAAAGAGTCGTCAATAATTATTATTAAACGTCGGTTATTAAACTGGTAATGAACAGATTTTTAATAAGTGTTTAAAGTGAAAGAAAAATGTGCGATTTTTTTATTTAAATTTAGGATTTTTACTTATCAGGTGAGCAAATTAAAAATATTATATTTCAACTTCTTTTTCTTTTTTTTATGAACTACGAACTTATTTCATTTAAAGTTTATGAATACGACTATCTGCATCAATGCGAGAAAGGGAGAATCTAAATTTAAAGTAAACAGTAGTAATTGATATTGAAAAGTGAGTAGGTAAATATAACACTATTTTGTTTACGTCTTTATCATGAAATTCATTTCAATACACAGGATATGCTACGAGTATGTATATATTGAAATTTTATGCAAGGAATAAGGATACTTGTGTATAAACATAATTCTATTTTGTTTCCATATGAGTATAGGTTTAACTGCGTATATTTATTTTTTTATTTATAGATTTAACAATGTCATCAATTGACAAATTAAGACTTCTTGTATGGAAGAACTTTCTTCTTCAGAGAAGACACAAGTGGCAAACATTGTTTGAAATATTATCACCTGTGATATTTTGTATTTTTTTAATATCCACAAGATGCCTTCTGGCTCCAAAATCGATTCCAAAGACAAGCTATGCACCATTCTTCCCTACTTATTTCAATGTATCATCACAAAATCAGTAAGTAGAATCTTTTCAAATTGGCATCCTTTCAAGGTCTAACATTAGTTTTAACAAAAGTTATACTGTTTGTTATTTTGAATTAAACAAAACATAACCATTCTATACTGTACCTTCTGTGATTAATACATTTTTCTAAGCTAAAAACACATGGATTTTTAGTTACAGTACCAATCTACCTTTATATTTTATATTGTTATGTCATTTTAACTCTCATCTATATAATATCGCCTATTTTGCATAATATTCCTTTATTAATTAATTTTATCACATCTTTGATTTTTATTATCAAAATATGTGTATATCAATACCTCTAAAAAATTATATTTTTGTAGTGAGAATCTCACATCTGCAAACATGGCACTAGCATATTCTCCAGACAATGCACTTACAAGGGTAGCAACAAAAAGTGTATTTTCTACTATAGTTGATGATAATTTTGGATTTTTTGGATCTCTTCTATTTGGACTTAGTTCCCTTCCTGAACCCATAGGATATAAAAATGCAAAAGAGTTGGAAGCAGTACTTACACAGCCTCATGCTATGAACCATATCCTAGCTGGCATTCAGTATGATGATGATATGGCTAGTAAGTTTTTTTTTACTCTTAACCAAAATGTTTTTAATAAAATAAAAGACTCAAAATAAAATACCAAATGTATATTTTTTAACAGTTTTAATATTTTTATATTAGTATACCTTCTGATTAGTATTTTGTTAAATGCCACTAATTTGTATCTCATAATACAATATACACAAACATTGAATTCTTTCAGATGCTACATCATGGCCTGAAAACATTAAAGTAACATTAAGGTTCCCGGCCACTATGCGCAGTCCGTCACTAGATCATCCACTCTTGACTGGGTGGAGAACAAATTTACTATTCCCCCTCTTTCCTCAATCAGGGCCAAGAGAACCTGAAGATAAATTTGGAGGAAGATCACCAGGTCTCAATGAGTAACATTACTTACCTTATTACTGAAGAATAATAAAATTAAAATCTATTTATCTTTTTAAAATCATCATCAAAATCATGACTTAATTTCTGATATTAGATTTTCCAGCTTAAATAAGACAGAAAACAATATTATAAGTATATGTCCCATTATTATTAATATTATGTTGTAAAAAATTGCATGTACATGAGCCAAAATCTAGCACAGAAAAAATTTACAAAGTCTGTTGGAAATTCAAATAAAAAGAGCAAATTAGAATCATATTACTAAAAAGAGATGCACATACTAAGAAAGAGATGGCAAGATAAACAAAATACACAAATATTTTTAAATCAATTTTGAAGATAATATGGCAGAAATATTTTTATTCTTATTTGGCGTTACTTTTTAAGTAATGTACGAAATCAAACATTGATATCTACCCTATTGCATTGACCTTTGTTACAAATGATAAAGATTGAACTATTTTATTGTCTTCTATAATATAATTTAAAAATATTTTTAGGCTATTCACAAGAAATGTTTCTTGCTATTCAGCATGCGATCTCACAAAATATAATAAAACAAAAAACTGGAAAAAGCATAAATACTGATGTATACCTCCAACGATTACCTCAACTTGCATCAAGAGAAGATATGCTTTTAACAATTCTGGAAAGATTTGTCTCCATGACGCTTATGTTGGGCTTTGCTTACACATTCGTAAACACTGTGCGAGCTGTGACTACAGAAAAAGAATTGCAACTAAAGGTATTTTAGAAATATTTATTAGGACTTTAAGAAAAAATATTTTTTTTACTTAAATAATTTTGATAGATTGGATCTTGTGTAAATGAATGCGATTTTATGATGTACAGTAAGTTGCTATCTATTTTGCGTGACGCGTACAGGTACTGCTCAAATTCCCAATAGTTTTCTCCGAATCTATAGTTCTATTTTCGAATCGATCGAATAACCGAGAATAAACTACTTACGGCCGATTCCAATAAACAATCTTAATCTTCGCTCCGACCCCATGGAAATACCAATCAAAATAAGTAATTTAATAAGGTAAAAAAAACTGTTAACTTTGGTCCATTTTCGTGATAGATCGGAAAAAGCCATTTAAATCATTTATTGAAAGCAACGTTTAATCAAGCCAGCTGCATCGTGTCAATCAAGCTTCATTCCGATTGATTAATTTGCGCGGTCCGAAGATTTTTTGTTTTAAGTGTAATAAATATCCAAACATAATAATTACTCATTTTCGTATTTATAACATTAGTAGGGTAGGTAAGAGAATATAAGTACAATAAGAACTTACTTAATGTAAACAAGTTAATTACTTTAAATGCATATATTTGTATCAATTAACATATACATGGAAATAAATAATTAAAAACAAGGCATTCTAAGACGTTATACACATAAGTTCACACGTTCACATAAGTTATGCATTTTGTTGTGTTGAGAAATGTTTCCAAGATGTTGACCCGGCGATTTAAAAGTAACTGTAATGTGAGACGCTTTAGGAAACCTTGTACAATAATGAAAAGAAAATATTAAAGACATAGGTATTAAGGTAGGTTTCGTTGATTCAGAGAACAAGGATGGCACAGGACAAAATAATTCGGGCCCGACTATACGCCAATATTATCTAATGTAATGTATGCCAAAATGTTGGGACTTAAAAAAAAAAGTCTCCTAAAAGGGGTGCTAAAGTTAATAAGATCTGAATGGTATTTTACAGTCATATTATTTTTGTCCACCGCGATCTCAGATCTAGAATAATATCCGGTATTTTTTTTTTTCAGGAAACTATGGCTATAATGGGACTTCCTTCGTGGTTGCACTGGGTAGCGTGGTTTATAAAACAATTTTCATTCCTATTCGTAACGGTTGTTATAATAGTAATTATGTACAAAGTAAGTTAACAAAACCTTTATCAATTTTGCCTATTATTCTTGCACGTAGTATATTTAATGTGTTTCGTAAAGTATCGCATAAGTATATATGTATTACATGTGTGTTTTCCTTAAAAAATCATGTTATAATGAATTATGAATTTTTAGATCCCGTTCCAGCATACAGCTACTGGTGACGCGTTTGCAGTGTTCACTTACACACCATGGACGGTTCTTTTGTTCCTAATGGTGCTATTTATAATCGTGTCACTTGCATTTTCCTTTATGATAAGCGTGTTTTTCTCTAAAGGTATGTTCATACGAAATATTTGTGTAAAATAATGCCTAATTATTACATAGTGACCCAACTGACACAAAGGCGAATATCATTCCGTCATGACTTATAAATAACTAGTTTATGCAGCGTTTTGCATAAATATTAAATGGACGCATATAATTACAGTCATAACATTACATTGATATTATCTATTAATATATATCAATAAAATACATTGATAATTAATTTTAATTAAACTGTTACACGTGCTTAATTATCTTAATAGAAGCTATTAACCCAGCCAACTCTTCGAGTTCTCATCATTTGTGGCGTGCTCTTTGATTAGTATAGGTATTACATTATGCAAGGCGTGTAATTTTAGCTAGCTCATGCGACATAACTTTGTAACGTTTGAGTATTGTAGCAAAGGGAAATAGTCAAATTTAGTTGATTTTAAGTGATCCTTCTTCCACAACCTACCCACAATAACCGAAGAATTATGAATTCACTGGCGTCCTTAAAGAAAAAAGGTTTAGGGAAGGAAAGGCGGTTTAAGCCTTTGATAGTGGTACTCAGTACATATATGTAGGTGTCAATATAGGAAACTCGCTTCATGATGGTTATTTGTTAGACCATGTTGAACTGGGTTTCATGAGTCAATTGTTATTTTACCTACTTGTAGAAAAATAATATATTTCGTACATGAAATTTTTGTAGGATAAATATGCTTGCCAAGCCATGGTAGGTGGGTCTAAAAGTACTGAGATGATTGTTTTGTTTACAGCTAACACAGCAGCGTCCGTAATGGCACTGATTTGGTTCGCAACATTTTCCGTATTTATGTTCACTCAACTGATACATGAGAATGTCAGTTATCGAACAAAGTTTCTTCTCTGCCTATTCTCGAACAGTGCTATAGGATATGCCTTCCAAATGGTTATAATTGCAGAAGGAACTTCTAAAGGTAAGTAACTCTTTACATCGTGTCTTGTTCATGGTCTTATTTTCTCGAACCTGACGTATTGGTTAAGTGGTGACTTCTCCAAAGCGATTTGAAATGCTGATTCTATAACTAAAACGCTGTACAGCTCATTAAAATATACTTTGGAACTATAAAACTTGAGAATGCTACGGACAAAGTTTTATTTATTTCGCAATATTCTACTTTGAGTGACTTCATGTATTTCATTTCTACCAATAAGTGAGGTCGTCAGACCAGGAAATAGATAAATGTCAGCATTATATGTATATAATCCTGTTATTATAGAGACAATAAAACAACACAAAGAGTTCTAACATATTCCACTACATTTACATTAAAAAAATCCGTTATTGTGTCATATTTATTTAATGATAAACGAGTTATTAAAACGCAAAACAGATTATAATTGTAATATTTCACAATATCATCATATTTATTAGAATATCGAATAATCAAAATCAACACTTGTTAGTTATTTTTCACATGCTTGAAGAAATTAATGAATATCTGGTTTACGAACTTTAAATTACAATTATTCCGTGTATGTCTCTTTATTGTATGGAGAAAATGCCCACCTTATGGTATTTCGCACTGTGTAGTATAATTATGTCGACTTCTGCTTATGACCTTTACGTTTCAATGGTGACATTAACTTGCCATTTTTTCTTTATTAACGTGATAAGTTTATCTGACAAGTAAAATTGTCGCGGTCGATTTTATTTTTCGAAAAACCTTGGTATCTTCGCCTGTTATAGTAAATTTATAGAAATATTCGTTTCAATGGAACTGTTGTTTTTATAAATGTAAAAGACTTTTCTAAAATTTAAGTTTTATGTATTCGGGATATCACGTTCTGAGAGCAGAGGTGAACTGTAAGTTTACTGACCGCTATATCTGAGAACATTTTACATTGTTAAAGTAGTACCATATTATATATTGTCATCTTCTGAAGTTTATTTTTTGTCCAATATACTTAATTGTTAAGAGAGTTAGATTTCAAATAACTCGAATGTCTGCGCTTATTGTAGAAATGTATACTCCATAGTGGGGTTTGTAATTGTTTAATTTTTAGGAAAATCCGTATTCTTTATATCTATTAGTTTCCCATTTTATTTATTTATTTGCTTTTCACATACATAACATGTATATCGGCGGACTTAATGCTAAAGGCATTCTCTCCCAGTCAACCATTCACGGATTAAAGCTGTGTCCTTCTTTGACTGTCGATCCATGCTTGATGAGACTACTTCTTCCATCAATTTATTTGCTTATTTCTGTACAGGTTTGCAATGGGCTGATTTCTTCAAGCAGATATCTTACCACGAGCCATTCCTACCGGGTCATGTAGTTTTAATGCTGTTATTCGACACCGTGCTGTATATGGCAATCGCTGCGTATGTTGAAAAGATAAAGCCTGGAATTTACGGTGTTCCTTTACCATGGTACTTTCCATTTACTAAAAGTTTCTGGTCACCGGTAAAAATGGTTGGTAAGTGTAATCAAATTCGAAGATTCGGTACAAGCATTCATTATAGATATTATAGGATGTCTATGAATTTATCTGAAGACATATTTCGTATTTTATACCACTCATACGAGTATTATAGCTCGTAGACTCGAATATCCAGTCTTGTCGTTATTTGAATCAAGCGCACATTGAATGGATGGATGTAATTGACATTAAATTAACCTGCGTAACGTGACATTGCACTTTGCAGCAAGAAAAAACAAGACTTTTTTCCACTCATTGCAACACTTACGTCAGATATTATACAAAAATAAATGTAATAATACAACATAAATTTTATGTTTTTATCCGTATTGTAAGGCGGATTTTTTTTCTTATAGTTAGATAATTCCATAGTATAGGCATACCACGTACTTATTATAAGTTTGTGTAACGAAGGTCAAGAACACTCCATTAAACGGTTAATAACATAATGATGCTTAACTTGTTATACATGTTTATATAAACTGGTTATTCTGGTTAATGTACTTAAAGCATCAATAAAGCTACATACAGACGATGCTACTTTCACGTCTCGCACGTGCGAGTCTTGAGAGGACATAACAAAATGTTTCCCACAAACAATTCTCGCCCGCGTTGACAGGCGAGCCTCGCATGGCCTAAATATGATAACTGTATACGAGTTTCATTTTACTCATATTCCAAATAATTTGTATAATACTCGCACGTTCAAGAAAAAATGTCATCGTGTAGCAGCGGGCGAGAAAATTGCTCGGTCGTTTCTTATATGATATAATTGCATGCGATTTTTTACTTTTCGCTTGTATCGTACACATTATGATACGATAGTCTTCGGGTGATTATTGCTAAAATAATTGCATAAGTTTCTCGCCTCCAATCGGGCGAGAAACTGGCTTAGTCTTATTGTAGTTTTAATGTGATGGTTTTGATTAATGTGTTTCACATAAATTTAACCTATATCATATTTGTGTATATTATAATCCAAATTATACAGGATTTAATTTTTGTGAATTGATTTTTATGATTGCCCATGGCGATAGTAATTTGTAATCATAAGTTGTATATTTGAAACATTACGTTGGTAGGTTAATATAGGAAGGATATTCTATTGTTTTATCTACGCAGTTACATTGTAGAAGATGTTTATTAATTTTCAGACGTAAATGAAAAAAAATGTGTAGTCGACACCGATTCAGAATACAATGATGCGCTTTTAAAAGTGGTACATGACGAGGAACCGAAGGGTGTGCCTATAGGTGTCAACATGCAAGTAAGTGCAGCAGGGGGAATTTACATATTTGCAAAAACCGTCATGCTTTTGTTTTATTGCGTTATTTATATATCGGCGGTTGAAAGGCTAATTGACTTAAGGCGATACCTCAAGGTCCATTTTCATACATTTTGTTTCAACTTTAATCTGGGTAACTAAAATTTCGTCATATTAAATTTTAAAGGCCGAAATATCCATGATTATTAATTATTTTTACGTTTTTCTTTCAACTGCGAGAACTAATCACTAACTAGACGTGAATTTAAATTCTTTACTTGCCAATACTTGTTTAGTTACCCAGATTAAAGGTTAAACAAAATGTATGAAAATGGACCTTGAGGTATCGCCTTAAGAGACATTTTTTGCGACACTAAGTTTCATACATATCTAAAATTAGCATTTTGTCTATGTTTTTTTTAAATTAGCATTTTGTCTATGTTTTTTTAATCTAGTTAAAATGTTGAAAAAATATGTCGCTTAAGTCAATTAGTTTTTCAACCGTCGATATGGAACTGTTATAAATATCTCACAATTAAACGATTCACAGAACCTTACGAAAATATACAAAGGTCGCAAAAGGGCAGTGGACAACCTAAACCTACGTATGTATGAAAACGAGATTACCGTATTACTGGGACACAACGGAGCTGGAAAAACGACAACAATATCAATGCTAACAGGTAAGACTTGTTGTAAGCAGGACATTGACTTCGATGACTAAAGTTCTCGCCTCATCGCTACATGTTACCGTGTACAAAGAGTCTCGCTGATCATACGTATTTATATCGATCATATTATTTTATTGCTTTGAATGACGAGACGAGTCCGCCTTTCGCTCGATGGAAAGCGATACGACCGCCCATAAACAGCAGAAACACCATCCAACACCTCGAATTACAAAGTATTGTTTGGTATTCCACAGCGCTCGCCATCTTGAGACATAGATGTTTAGTCTTACTATGTCCAGTGGTTACACTGCATACAATGTCCTTCAAAGCGGAACACAACAGTGAATACACACTGCTTGGCTGCAGAAATAGACATTGTGGTGGTACTTACCCAGGCGAACTCTCACATATGAGAGACCTACGTTTTAGATGTATTGTATGTAAATTATGTGACATATCTTCGGTGGATGAACACCGAGTTGTAATGCCACAGATGTGAAGTTAAAAATTACGTGAATCTGAGTTATTCGAACATCGGTGATGTGCGCTATAGGTATCGCATCGCGGCTTAATGTAGGTAACAGTGCGGCGCGGCGCCGACCTTCAATTAACTTTATTTTTTATTGCGTCATGAACTTATCATGATAATTAATATAAGTACATAAACAAAATTGGAATGTTTATTTGTAAAAAAAAATGTAAATACTTATATCTCCCACCAATAATAAAATAGAACGCGTATTTATCAAAACATTATGAGATTGAGAATACCTATTAAATACTTATGATTCAAGTGATGAATACACGGGCATTCCCAATGTCGAAATCGATTTAAACTTCGCAAGGCTCGCCAGTAAGTTGCTAACAGAAACTATCAGCACGATATCGAGATTTAATAGTCAAAAAACATTGCCTATTTACCTAAAGCTGCGTAGCAACATAGTTATGATGTAAGCGACAATGTCCGTGTTTTTATCCCCTGATATTATGATAACGTAGCATGATGAAGCAATTTTGTCGTTGATAATATCACGTGTCGTCGTTGAATGGTGAAACAAGTTTTTGATCTTTTTTACGTAACTTAATACAAATAAAAACGTTTTCCATTCGTCTGTTCATATAAATACATATTTCAAATGGTATGTTCGCCCGAATATATGTGAGTATTCCTATTTACGTATGCCTCCAAACAATAATTAATTTATTCACGTACGTAAACAATATATTATTACGAATGGTAATCGCCTGTTCATCGGGAATATGTATTTGGATCACGTATTTCTAATAAATTGTGGTGGTACAATTAGTGCATCCACCGCCATCTCGTCAACATCACCGGAACCTGCGAGAAGACCAATATAGTATTGACATAATCGCAGTGAACGTATAGCAATCACGCTAGATGGCGATAGACGATACTGGCTTACGATAGCGGAATTCGTGCGACGCGCAGCATATATATTACATATATATATCTCCGAATAAGAACCGTCGGAGGGGTCGCGGCCGGTCAGGCGCAACATCTGCTTGACTGGAAATCTTCCCCTTCCATAGAGGTACTTAACCATCTGTCCCTCTACAGCGGCGTCAGCCTTTACGCAGCTAAAAAATTAACACGTTGGTGCACTTAGACCTAAATTTAACTAATACATCTTTATCAATAATCTGAGACGGTCCGATAACCTTTTAAAGCTTTTTTGTAACTACCTCTAACATATTGGCAATTAAGTAAATACACAGATTTGTCAATATAACACAATTTCTTAACCACTGGCGGTATATTTATTTACTATTATTAATATATTTCTTTAAATTTATTTAGCTCAGCTCTCTAAAAAGTAAATACTGACCTGCACTGACATGACGTGCGTGTGACATTGCAGCATGTCACAAAATATAGTTGAAATTTTGCTGGTGTAAGCCCGAGGAAATATTCTAAATACATATTTATCATGATGACAATAGGATAGGTTTCATCGGCACGGATGACTCCCTGAGATTCTCTAAAAAGTTGCGATAGACTAGTTGGGAGGAGAACTGACTATCGAGACGGATGACCACAGACTCAAAACCCAAGGGCATGCACCTCTGACTTTTCTGAAGTTATGTGTGTATTCTTTGTCATGTCATGTCATCGTGAGGAAACAATTTTGCACTCTATAGCAATTTTGACAGTACGTGAAGTCTGCCTATCTGGATCACTCTCAGCAGTAGAGGAGGTCAAGACCTAGCAGTGGCACAGTATATAATACAGTAGATATTATTATTTTTATGAATATTTATTGTATAAACAGGCATGGTACCTCCGACGTCAGGCTCGGCGACCATAAACGGGTACAACATAGTGAGTGAGATGGAGCTGGCGCGACGCTCGGTGGGCATCTGTCCGCAACACAACGTGCTGTTTCCGGACCTCACCGTGGCCGAGCACATCGTGTTCTACGCGAAGCTCAAGGGCGTGCCGCAGAACAAGATCCGCGCTGAAGTGGATCACTTCATAAAGGTGCTAGAGTTAGAGGAGAAGCGAGACGCGTTGTCGTCGACGCTGTCGGGCGGGCAGAAGCGGCGGCTGTCGGTGGGCTGCGCCATGTGCGGCGCGTCGCGCGTGGTGTTGCTGGACGAGCCCACCTCGGGGCTCGACCCCGCCGCGCGCCGCGCGCTCTGGGACCTGCTGCAGAAGGAGAAGAGAGGTACCGTACCGCACTCCGCACGCGACACGCGCCACACACTGCACACTGCCCGCACACTGTACACTCACTACACGCGCCCACGCCCGCAGGACGCACCATGATCCTCACCACGCACTTCATGGACGAGGCGGACGTGCTGGCGGACCGCATCGCCATCATGGCGGGCGGCCGGCTGCAGTGCGTCGGCACGCCCTACTTCCTCAAGCGGCACTACGGGGTCGGCTACAAGCTCACCGTTGTCAAGGACGACGGCTGCCCAGTCGATGATGTCACCAGGTTTTTCAAGTCTCACGTACCCAAAGTTAAGAAAAATTCCAACATAGGTATGTGTCTATCGCATTATGAATGACATAAAAAGGGATTGCAATCTTTTATTTTTACTAGCTTATGCAAGTAGCGTCGGCTTCGTTAAAGTCCACTGCATCTAATACCCGATTCTGTGTCCTCTCTGGCCGAAGCTGAAACCAAAGACGACTTAGCGGTTATAAAGGGTCACCGTGCCTTAAGACCCAGCGTTCAGGCGTTTTTTAAATTAAATCATCTTCGTTACATTTTAGTAGCAACGTAATTAATTGTCAAAACGCTCGATAACTGGAAATCTTTATAACGATCCCGATTGTAGAACATACCTAAAATCTTTATCTTTCATAATTTATTATACCATCATAAATGTTTATTCGTTTTGTAAATCATTTAAGCTTTTTGATTTATGACTTCTCGATTCAGTTTTATCTTGTTTTAATCAATGACTGATTGTTCGATTTTTCGAGTTTACGAAAATATTTTCCATTTGTTATTTAACATATATTATACAAGCTTTTTTATTAGAATATTTTTTGGATGCCTCACTAAGTGAGATATTAATAGAAATGCAGGTATTTGCAGCAAAATAATATATACTTCTGCGTCTTTAAGGGCAACCAAAGCAACTTACAAGGCTCTGAAAAACCATCACTTATTTTATTAATTATATCTAAATATAACACATACTAGCATAGGTCTTATCAACAAAGATCTTAAATACTTTATTGTATACAGGGTCATTTTAACATCGCGTTACTAAATGAAACCACATACTTATTTACTTAGAAATAACACTTATAATAAGTTGTTTGAGCCGTAGATGTAAAATAATAAAGAGTAAGTTTTGAATAAAATAAATATTAATAAAAAGTAATTTTAATTTTACGCGCCCTAAAGCCACTACTACTAGTCTAAAAGAATTCGTTGCAATGATAACATCATACTTACAGTCAGAAATACACCCACACACATGCCATATTCCCATTAAACTACAACATGATAAAAAAATCTGAAATTAAAACCAGGATTTTACGTGAAAATATTAGTTATTAATGAATGATTTTTAGCACAATGTCAGCAAAGGTGAAGACTAGTATGTGGTTTCATTTAGTAACGCAATGTCAAAATGACCCTGTATATAACATTCACTCTTCAATAGTGAGCAGACGAGCTATTATTCCACCTGATAGTAAGTTTGCGTATCGCAAAACACTTTCTTAAAACTCTTTTGAAAAAAGACGTACAAGACAAAGTTAGAGGACGAAGATTACATTATGATTTATGACTAATTTATGATGTCAATATTTATGAATAATAAACCATATTTATTAAAAACGTCTATGCTGGTACTTTCAAATACAATGTTGGTACATCACCAAGACATATCTACAAGATATCAAAAATATTATACTCTATCTCTGTGTGTGTTGCATTCGACTTACCAAGATCCGACTGCCACTCTATTATATTATTGGACTGTTTTTTTAATGTTCCAAATATTTTTTCTCATATATTTATATTTTTTTTCAGGATCTGAACTGACTTATATTTTTCCATTTGAAAATGTTAACCAATTTCCGGAAATGCTTCAACAATTTGAGGAAAAAAGAAATGTTTTCCGTATTTCTAGCTACGGTCTGTCTATAACCAGTCTTGAGGAAGTGTTTATGAAGTAAAGTACTTTGGTAGCTATTACCTAATTTTATATAACTGTTGTATAATTTCTACAAGATATTGACACACATCTAATTATTTTAGAGCCGGAGCAGAAGATAATTCGGATATCGTAGAACTTCTTAAAAATGGAGAGAAACACGATGTTGTTGTTCCTCAGAATGGAAATATACACACATTCGATATCGATGACAGTAAGTTAATAACGTACCACATGTTTATTTGCAGCAAGGTAAATAAGTGACCGCTCAGTGCAATAATCTCAGGAATGAGTACAATTAAAATAAATATTTTATCCCACTTTAGCAATCGCTGTTAAAGAAAAGAAAGTTCGCGGTTTCAAATTGCTAAGGAATCATATAAAGGCTACATTTATTAAACTCGCATACAACACGATCAGAAACAAAGGCCTAGCTTTTACGCAACTGTTATGGCCTGTTATAAACATAGGACTCTCTATGATAGTATCGGCATCGTGGAAATTTTTGGCCGATCTACCGCCTTTAGAACTTAGCTTGGAGAGGGGATACCAGAAAACGCAAACAATAATATCCCAAGCACATAATCTCACGGAAGGCAGCCTCGCAGCAAGGGCACTGATCGCTTACAAAGATTACTTCAAAACGTCGACGATACCGAGCATGACTCTCACGGATGTAGGAGCGATGGATATTGAAAAATTCTATTTGAAATTGGTGAGTACAACATTGATGACCATCTGAATTGATTTTTCTCACGAAGGCAGACAAGTAATGTCTTTTTTAGTGTTGGATAGCCCATTTATCGAGGTAGCATAAATGGGTTATCCAACTGTTTGACATTACACTAGGAAAAATAGGACCGGAGTATTATTGAAAAATGTTGCAAAAATGGGAAAAAAGTATTCCTTTAAGAGGGGTGCGCTGCGCAAACGGTAGAAGTTACGCAACAATCTTTTATGACGTAATTGTTCCTCTTAAAAGTTCTAAAAATAAATAATATAAAAGAAATTCTCCCATCGCATCTGTCCGTCTGTGAACGCAATAAACGCAAAATTTACCCAACGAATGCGGATAGTTTGAGACCCTAGGAGCGACATAGGCTTTCTATTCCCGGAATGTAGCTTTCTATAGCAGAACTTTTATCACGGAAAACTTTCACGCGGGCGGAGCAGCAAGCAAATACTAGTAAGGAGTTCTAAAATATCTAAAATTCATTTGTGTGGCGTAAATTTTGGAACAAATGGTTAAGACCATTTGCTTGGGGGAGGGACTTAGTATGCACGCTACTGTTCTGTTTTACAAGCATGTATATCTCCGCCTACACGTGTTTGTAGTACAAGCGATGTGGTTTTTATATCAATATATTTTTTATGTCTTTGACTAGTAATCACTAAACTAGTAATCACTGGTTATAAAATAATCGCCTAACTAAGAATTCGCCATCACTACCCGATACGTTATGAGTAACAAACAAATTTTATCTAAATAGTGTACAATTTTATCTTCTGCATGTGTACAATTTTTTTTTTCAAGGGTTTGATAATGATAGGGAAACATTGTATCAAATCGTCATAGAAAGTTTTATGAATTATAATTTAATTCTCATACGTGATGCCTCAGCGTTAATAATCCCGTTTTTAAGTAGGATTGTAACGAAGGCCTTAACGGATGCGGAGGAAGATGCGAAAGCGAAGAACTTCGCTCCGCGAATGCGGAGTTTATCCGTTAAATTGAAAGTATAAAAAGGGTCTAATTGGAAGTATAAAAAAAGATCACGATTTATTCAGGTAATAAATCGGCGTAACAAACCTTAAGAAGTCAGTAAAATAGATCTCTATAACCAACCGCCTCACACGCGACAACATTTTGATTCCGGGTGGAAGGTCATTATTGTTACTGTAATTACTGAACATTATTAACATTTAACACGCAACGTGTAAGGGCGCCATGCGCAATACTGTCTGGGTTCAACCTCAGGCGAGCGACGTACTTACTCGACGGCATTCAGTAGCACGATCACATACTAATAATCAATATCATTAGATAAGGATAACAGATCTAGTTAAGTGACACTATCACGACCTTAGGTCATGGAGATTATGGATTCAATCAGTATGATAGCAAAATACTATATGGTGTAGTCAAACTCGCCTACTGATTTATACTTAGCAATAGAGCAAGTGCAACTCGTGGTGATATCGTTAATGAACTCACAAATCCAGAGGAGTCTTGAACACTGTCGCTTCACTAACTTAGCCATTATAGTGGGTTTGTGTCCTCATGTGCCGTGTTCGCTTTCTGGGTGGATACAAATTTTCAATCGCCAGGATTAGTTAATGCGATAAGAATTTTCTTTTGTCTAATACCTTTCTACCAAAGCACCGTTTCTGCCCGCATTATCGTACCTTCTTCAGTTCCCCTCTACAATAATTTTGTTATTATGTATTGCTAATTTAGTCAACCCATCCAGGTTACTCTAGTTGTTGATTAAATATTAATTTCCTTTTATCATAATAGCGTGTATAAAGGCCGGGTAGAAATTTCTAGGCAAATGAACCTTTAATCGTAGGATATGAGTTTTGAAATAAGGATACCTGTGTTTAATGACTTGATAGACTTGCTTGACTATTTATAGTTTTGCTGTATTAATTATTAAATAATTGCAGAGCGAAACGGAGCCATCTCGGGTGCGTTACGAGACGCTGGTGGGCGCGACGTTCGGCCGCGACAACGTCACCGCGTGGTTCAGCAACTACGGCTACCACGACTGCGCCACTGCGCTTGCGCTCGTCGATAACGCAATAATGGCCGCTCTGTCACCTGGCACCACTTTAAGAATCGTGAATTATCCACTACCTTACTCTGTTGAGAACATGGTAGGTGTACGTCAAACTACTTTTGCACTTTAAATACGACCGTTAAGTCATCGAAAAATGCGGAGGGACCGATCGTGTAAGAAGCACTAAGGAGCATGCGTTTGGTAAATTCTTCGCATCTATTCATTCTATTCAACTTCAAGTTAATTTAAAGAATAGAAAACTT
The DNA here is from genome assembly GCF_014839805.1 of Manduca sexta. NCBI lineage: Eukaryota > Metazoa > Arthropoda > Insecta > Lepidoptera > Sphingidae > Manduca > Manduca sexta. Next base: position 120,115 of record NW_023595374.1, on the reverse strand, counting down.
GTTAATTTGGTGTCCATTAGATGGTTTAAATGTAATCATCATCATTATCATCATCAGCCTACAGCTATCCACTGCTAAACATAGGCCTCCCCTAAAGCGCGCCACACTGCTCGGTCCTCCGCTCTCCTCATCCAGCGTCCACCGGTGATCCTATGAATATCGTCGGACCAGCGGGTCGGAGGTCGTCCTACGCTACGCTTACCGAGACGCGGTCTCCACTCTAGGACTCGTCTGCTCCAGCGGCCATCGGTCCTACGACAGATATGGCCAGCCCACTGCCACTTCAGCTTGCTTATTCTCCGAGCTATGTCCGTTACTTTGGTTCTCTCACGGATAACCTCATTTCTGTTTCTATCCGCGAGAGAGACACCTAGCATGGCTGGCTCCATCGCCCGCTGCGCGACCTTAAATTTATGGACTAGCCTTACCGTCGGTGTCCACGTCTCGGCACCATACGTCATCACCGGTAGGACGCAATGCTCGAAGACTTTCGTCTTCAAGCATTGTGGAATTGCCGACGTAAATACCTGACGAAGCCTGCCTAATGCTGCCCAGCCCAACCGAATCCTCCTATCAGCCTCCCACTCAAAGTTGTGCCGGCTTAGTTGGATAGTATGGCCAAAGTAGACGTAATCCTGCACAACCTCGAGGGGATGCCGTCGACAGATATCGGTCCCGGCACGACATGTTCATTGAACGTGACCTTGGTTTTGTCCAAGTTCATGCCGAGAGCGACTCGCCGAGAGGACCCAACTAGGTCGTTCAGCATTCCGCTAAGCTCTTCCAGCAAAAAAATGTAATATGGATAGCGTATATGTGAGAACATGAAGTCCACATATCAATCCATTTCTTTTAATAGAGTCTTTTGGAATCTGCAAAATTTACATATAGTTTCGTCGGGTTATCAAATTTATATAATTAGCGTTTTATTTTCAGATCCAGATTATGGCAACTGGTGCAAGTTTGGGTTTTATGTTGTCGTTCAGCCTCGGATTTTGTGTAGGCATCTTGAGCGCGTTCCTCATACTTTTTGTCATCAAGGTTGGCATTTTATTTGATATAATATTTAACATTAGTAATGGCCTTATTTTCATTTTAACTGATCTATTCAGTGACATACAACGTCAGAGGAAGAAGCAAAAACTTGAGCAAAAAGCATTGTATAACTAAGATACATGTTAACCCGTGAGGTAGCTGAATGTTTGCCGGCAAACATTGACAGCTACGCGTGTGACGGAAAAATAACCTTATTATGTAGTATATATGTAGTATATAAGGTTATAATCCCGTGACACACGCAAATGTCATGTAGCTGTCTTGGCTCGCCGGCGATTCACGAGAGACCAAGAGTTAACAGAGATTATAATAAATTAGTAAGGCCCCATTTCGTTATTTAATTACAACTAGGCCAAACCTGCGACTAATATATTTACTAAGATAAATGCTTTTTTTGCGTTAAGTTTTTAAACCTTGTTCATTGCATCATGCCAGCCATAAAAAGTCAAAAACTGTGTCCTTTTTCCAGGAACGCACGAGTGGTGCGAAGCTTCTACAGCGTGTGTCGGGGCTGCGGCCCGCCGTGCTGTGGGGCGCGGCGCTCGCCTGGGACTGGCTCTGGATGTTGATATTACACCTCTGTGTCATCGCCACCATTGCAGGCTACCAGGAAAAATCTCTCTCCACCTTTCATGAACTCGGTAAACTACTTTGTGGAAGGTTCTGAATTACGATCTATGTGATTTGTGGTTGTCCAGTCTTCAAAAATGGTACTTAGGCTCTATCACCTGCTTCCAAGATCTAGGAAGTCATATTCATGATGAAAAAAATATAAGAGAAAAATTCTTACACGAATAATATTCTTATTGGTCTTTTTGTGTAATCCATCCTAAATATCGATTGGGATCGTTTATCGAAATCGGCTGTAGACATTAAGGTACATGTGATAACTTTTATTTCAACAATTGATGTAATGTGATGATGTGAAACATCTAATGCGGCCGGTCAGACCGACTGTTAGCGAGAAGCTCTCTCACCGCCTAAGCTCGTATATTAATTAAACTAGCTTTTGCCCGCGGCTCCGCCCGCATTATAAAGTTTTTCGGGCTAAAGTTTTCCGTTATAAAAGTCACGCTGTATAATTTCCTGGGAGCCTATGTTCTTCCCAGGGTCTCAAACTGTCTCCATACCAAATGTCATCTTAATACGTTGGGTAGTTTTTGAGTTTAAGACGTTCAGGCAGACAGATGCAGCGGGGACTTTGGTTTATAATATATTTTTTAGAACTTTTTAAGAGGAACAATCACGTCATACATTCATGTTGAATTACTTTAACCGTTTACGCAGCGCACGCAGCGGATGCTCTAAAACTAATTAATACATTTTCCCGTTTTTGCAACATGTTTCATTACTGCTACGCTCCTATTGGTCATAGCGTGATGATATATAGCCTATAGCACTCCAGGAACAAGGTCTATCCAACACAAAATATTTTTCAGTTCAAACCGGTTGTTCCTGAGATTAATACTGCTCCGCTCCTATTAGTCATAGCGTGATGATATATAGCCTATAGCACTCCACAAATAAAGGGCTATTCAACACAAAATATTTTTCAGTTCGAACCGGTAGTTCCTGAGATTAGCTACCACTGTTCCGCTCCCATTGGGTATAGCGTGATGATATATAGCCTATAGCACTCCACGACCAAGGGCTATCCAACACAAAAAGAATTTTTCAATTTGAACCGGTAGTTCCTGAGATTAGCTATAACTGCTCCGCTCCCATTGGGTATAGCGTGATGATATATAGCCTATAGCACTCCACGACCAAAGGGCTATCCAACATCACGCTATACCCAATAGGAGCGGAGCAGTAATGCCTAATCTCAGGAACTATCGGTCCGAACTGAAAAATTCTTTTTGCGTTGGATAGCCCTTTGTTTGTGGAGTGCTATAGGCTATATATCATCACGTTATACCCAATAGGAGCGGAGCAGTAATGGCTAATCTCAGGAACTACCGGTCCAAACTGAAAAATCTTTTGCGTTGGATAGCCCTATGTTCGTGGAGTACTATAGGCTATATATCATCACGCTATACCCAATAGGAGCGGAGCAGTAATGCTTAATCTCAGGAACTATCGGTCCGAACTGAAAAATTCTTTTTGCGATGGATAGCCCTTTGTGGAGTGCTATAGGCTATATATCATCACGCTATACCCAATAGGAGCGGAGCAGTAATGCCTAATCTCAGGAACTATCGGTCCGAACTGAAAAATTCTTTTTGCGTTGGATAGCCCTTTGTTTGTGGAGTGCTATAGGCTATATATCATCACGCTATACCCAATAGGAGTGGAGCAGTAATGGCTAATCTCAGGAACTACCGGTCCAAACTGAAAAAATAGTTTTGTGTTAGATAGCCCTTTGTTCCTGGAGTGCTATAGGTTATATATCGTCACGCTATGACCAATAGGAGTGGAGCAGTAATGAAACATGATGCAAAAACGGGGACAATTTATTAGTTTTGAGAGCTTCTGTTGCGTGCGCTGCGTAAACGGTTAAAGTTATGCAACAATAATGTATGACGGGATTGTTCCTCTTAACAAGTTCTACAAAAATATATCATAAAACAAAGTCCCCGCTGCATCGGTCTACCCGAACGTGTTAAACTCAAAACTACCCAACGTATTAGGATAAAATTTGGTATCGAGACAGTTTGAGACCCTGGGAAGAACATAGGCTCCCGGAAAAATATATAGCGTGACTTTTATAACGGAAAACTTTAGCCCGAAAAACTTTATAACGCGGGCGGAGCTGCGGGCAAAAGCTAGTTTTTTTTATAAAATGGTGTTGATATTTCAAATCTACTCGGAATTTCACAATAGATATGTTTTTTATTTTCAGGTCGCGTTTTTTTGGTGCTTTTAGTGTTTTCCTTCGCAATAATACCCATACATTATCTGGTTTCATTCTTTTTCGACGAAGCGTCCACCGGCTTTAGCAAAATGGTTTTTGTGAATATTTTTACGGGTAAGTTAGAATTTTTTTTTACAAAAAGTACTGATTGGAATTTTCACTGGAGTCTTAAAGTAGAACTAGCAAACAATTTTCAGGAATAACGTTGTAATGTGCAAATAAATTGTATTTTTTTCTATAATACTACTTAAAATTGATTTGATTACGTTTTTGTTTGTTAACAGTAGACATAGACTATCGACATGACTTTTTTATGTTCAAAGTACACTTACAACTTACAAGCAGGATGTACTTAGTATAAATAAGTAATATTTTTTCTCATTAATTATCAGAGTAGTCTTAATGAAAGTTGTATCTGTCTCCAGGATCAATGCCGTTTCTGTTAACCGAAATATTAAGGATGCCAGAGCTTGGCAGCGAATCAATTGCTGTTATATTTGATAACATCTTCTCTGTTTTACCTTTATACAGCCTAAGCAGAAGCATAAGGTAAAAGTATCAATTAATTTTAAATTATGCAATTTTTTAAAAGACTCCTTGATGCTGATAATTATTGATAGAAATGAAACACTCGATACTTTTATACATTTTATACATCTGTTTAAGTGTTTCTCAACTTAATCATAAATTTGGAATGCTTTATTTCAGAGAAATGATCGTATCATCTATCAAGATGAACGCGTGTGACAGTTTGTGCAGTCAGCTGGACTTGAAGAACTGCACGCGGCTCACGGTGTGCCACAAACTAAACCTCGATATATGTTGTAGTAAGCTACTGCAGACCATATTTATTGTATCAGTTGTGATCTTAAAGCATTGTATTAATTATGTCTCTGCTTCTTCAGTTGATGACAACCCGTTTTTGACATGGGAGGAGCCTGGAGTCGCGCGGTACCTGGTCACGATGGTGATAGTCGGTGTCGTAGCATTTTCCATCCTACTGATAAAGGAATACGAGCTATTGAACAAGGTATTAATTCTCACATCATATTATTATTGTATATGGTTATACTCGCAGCGGCACGGATTTACAGTTACTGTCATGTTGTCCAGCTGATGTGGATGGCTCCTCGCCGGCCGGAGCTGCCGGCCGCCGTGGACGATGAGGACGATGACGTCGCCGCGGAGAGACGAGTGGCGAGCGAGCTTACTGCTGCAGAGATAGCGACCCACAGCCTCGTGTGCAGGGACCTCACCAAGTACTACAAGCAGTTCCTGGCGGTGAACCGGCTCACGTTCGGTGAGTGGTGGCGGTGTGTGTGTGAGGCGTGTGTTGGCGTGTGGACGGCGGGTGGCTCATGACTTGTGCGTTGTGTCGCAGCGGTGCGCAAGGGCGAGTGCTTCGGGCTGCTGGGCGTGAACGGCGCCGGCAAGACGAGCACGTTCCGCATGCTCACCGGCGACGCGCGCATCTCCGCCGGCGACGCGTTCGTGCACGGATACTCTCTGCGCGGACACGTACGCGACGTTCACCGGCTCATCGGTGAGTGCACTGCACTGCACTGCACCCACAGTGTACACTGTACGACTCACTAACTGATCACGCGCCCACTGCCGCAGGGTACTGCCCGCAGTTCGACGCGCTGTTCGACAACCTGACCGGCCGCGAGACGCTGCGCATCTTCTGCCTGCTGCGAGGCATCCCCGCCGCGGTGGGGGCAGCCAGGGCGCTGCACCTCGCCACCACGCTGGGCTTCATCAAGCACTACGACAAGAAGGTAATGTCGTGCGTGTGCCAGTGTGTCCCTGTGCCCACTGTGTGCAATGATAACGCTTGCCTCGCGTCCGACAGGTGCACGAGTGCAGCGGCGGAACCAAGCGCAAGATCAGCACGGCCGTCGCGCTGCTCGGCGACTCGCCGCTGATATTCCTGGACGAGCCGACGACGGGTAAGTGTGTGTGTGTGTGTGTGTGTGTCGACAGTAACGGTGTACGTGTGTGAGCCGGCACGGACCCCGCGTCCAAGCGGCTGGTGTGGGCGTGCGTGTGTGTGTGTGTGCGTGTGTGTGTGTCGACAGTGACGGTGTACGTGTGTGAGCAGGCATGGACCCTGCGTCCAAGCGGCTGGTGTGGGCGTGCGTGTGTGTGTGTGTGCGTGTGTGTGTGTCGACAGTGACGGTGTACGTGTGTGAGCAGGCATGGACCCCGCGTCCAAGCGGCTGGTGTGGGCGTGTGTGTGTGTGTGTGTCGTGTGTGTGTCGTCAGTGACGGTGTACGTGTGTGAGCAGGCATGGACCCCGCGTCCAAGCGGCTGGTGTGGGCGTGCGTGTGTGTGTGTGTGTGTGTCGTCAGTGACGGTGTGCGTGTGTGAGCAGGCATGGACCCTGCGTCCAAGCGGCTGGTGTGGGCGTGCGTGTGTGTGTGTGTGTGTGTCGTCAGTGACGGTGTGCGTGTGTGAGCAGGCATGGACCCTGCGTCCAAGCGGCTGGTGTGGGCGTGCGTGTGTGTGTGTGTGTGTGTGTGTCGTCAGTGACGGTGTGCGTGTGTGAGCAGGCATGGACCCTGCGTCCAAGCGGCTGGTGTGGGCGTGCGTGTGTGTGTGTCGACAGTGACGGTGTACGTGTGTGATCAGGCATGGACCCCGCGTCCAAGCGGCTGGTGTGGGCGTGCGTGTGTGTGTGTGTGCGTGTGTGTGTGTCGACAGTGACGGTGTACGTGTGTGAGCAGGCATGGACCCTGCGTCCAAGCGGCTGGTGTGGGCGTGCGTGTGTGTGTGTGTGTGCGTGTGTGTGTGTCGACAGTGACGGTGTACGTGTGTGAGCAGGCATGGACCCCGCGTCCAAGCGGCTGGTGTGGGCGTGTGTGTGTGTGTGTCGTGTGTGTGTCGTCAGTGACGGTGTACGTGTGTGAGCAGGCATGGACCCCGCGTCCAAGCGGCTGGTGTGGGCGTGCGTGTGTGTATGTGTCGACAGTGACGGTGTGCGTGTGTGTGCAGGCATGGGCCCTGCGTCCAAGCGGCTGGTGTGGGCGTGCGTGTGTGTGTGTGTGTGTCGTCAGTGACGGTGTACGTGTGTGATCAGGCATGGACCCCGCGTCCAAGCGGCTGGTGTGGGCGTGTGTGTGTGTGTCGACAGTGACGGTGTACGTGTGTGAGCAGGCATGGACCCCGCGTCCAAGCGGCTGGTGTGGGCGTGCGTGTGTGTGTGTGTGTGTGTGTGTCGTCAGTGACGGTGTGCGTGTGTGAGCAGGCATGGACCCTGCGTCCAAGCGGCTGGTGTGGGCGTGCGTGTGTGTGTGTGTGTGTCGTCAGTGACGGTGTGCGTGTGTGAGCAGGCATGGACCCTGCGTCCAAGCGGCTGGTGTGGGCGTGCGTGTGTGTGTGTGTGTGTGTCGTCAGTGACGGTGTGCGTGTGTGAGCAGGCATGGACCCTGCGTCCAAGCGGCTGGTGTGGGCGTGCGTGTGTGTGTGTGTGTGTGTCGTCAGTGACGGTGTGCGTGTGTGAGCAGGCATGGACCCTGCGTCCAAGCGGCTGGTGTGGGCGTACGTGTAGGTGTGTCGACAGTGACGGTGTACGTGTGTGATCAGGCATGGACCCCGCGTCCAAGCGGCTGGTGTGGGCGTGTGTGTGTGTGTGTGTGTGTGTGTGTGTGTGTCGACAGTGACGGTGTACGTTTGTGATCAGGCATGGACCCCGCGTCCAAGCGGCTGGTGTGGGCGTGTGTGTGTGTGTGTCAACAGTGACGGTGTACGTGTGTGAGCAGGCATGGACCCCGCGTCCAAGCGGCTGGTGTGGGCGTGTGTGTGTGTGTGTCGACAGTGACGGTGTACGTGTGTGATCAGGCATGGACCCCGCGTCCAAGCGGCTGGTGTGGGCGTGTGTGTGTGTGTGTCGACAGTGACGGTGTACGTTTGTGATCAGGCATGGACCCCGCGTCCAAGCGGCTGGTGTGGGCGTGTGTGTGTGTGTGTCGACAGTGACGGTGTACGTGTGTGATCAGGCATAGACCCCGCGTCCAAGCGGCTGGTGTGGGCGTGTGTGTGTGTGTGTGTGTGTGTGTGTCGACAGTGACGGTGTACGTTTGTGATCAGGCATGGACCCCGCGTCCAAGCGGCTGGTGTGGGCGTGTGTGTGTGTGTGTGTCGACAGTGACGGTGTACGTGTGTGAGCAGGCATGGACCCCGCGTCCAAGCGGCTGGTGTGGGCGTGCGTGTGTGTGTGTGTGTGTCGACAGTGACGGTGTACGTGTGTGAGCAGGCATGGACCCCGCGTCCAAGCGGCTGGTGTGGGCGTGCGTGTGTGTGTGTCGTCAGTGACGGTGTACGTGTGTGAGCAGGCATGGACCCCGCGTCCAAGCGGCTGGTGTGGGCGTGCGTGTGTGTGTGTGTGTCGACAGTGACGGTGTACGTGTGTGAGCAGGCATGGACCCCGCGTCCAAGCGGCTGGTGTGGGCGTGTGTGTGTGTGTGTGTCGACAGTGACGGTGTACGTGTGTGAGCAGGCATGGACCCCGCGTCCAAGCGGCTGGTGTGGGCGTGCGTGTGTGTGTGTGTGTCGACAGTGACGGTGTACGTGTGTGAGCAGGCATGGACCCCGCGTCCAAGCGGCTGGTGTGGGCGTGCGTGTGTGTGTGTCGTCAGTGACGGTGTACGTGTGTGAGCAGGCATGGACCCCGCGTCCAAGCGGCTGGTGTGGGCGTGCGTGTGTGTGTGTGTGTCGACAGTGACGGTGTACGTGTGTGAGCAGGCATGGACCCCGCGTCCAAGCGGCTGGTGTGGGCGTGTGTGTGTGTGTGTGTCGACAGTGACGGTGTACGTGTGTGAGCAGGCATGGACCCCGCGTCCAAGCGGCTGGTGTGGGCGTGCGTGTGTGTGTGTGTGTCGACAGTGACGGTGTACGTGTGTGAGCAGGCATGGACCCCGCGTCCAAGCGGCTGGTGTGGGCGTGTGTGTGTGTGTGTCGACAGTGACGGTGTACGTGTGTGAGCAGGCATGGACCCCGCGTCCAAGCGGCTGGTGTGGGCGTGCGTGGGTGTGTGTGTGTGCGTGTGTGTGTGTCGACAGTGACGGTGTACGTGTGTGAGCAGGCATGGACCCCGCGTCCAAGCGGCTGGTGTGGGCGTGCGTGAACGAGGCGGCGGTGGCGGGCCGCAGCGTGGTGCTGACGTCACACAGCATGGAGGAGTGCGAGGCGCTGTGCTCGCGGCTCACCATCATGGTCAACGGCCGGCTCTACTGCCTCGGCCCGCTGCAGCATCTCAAGACCAAGTTCTCACAGGGTACGTTCTTTATACACTCCATGGACCATTGTAAGAGACATCACCTACATAATATCTAACATTTTGTTTCCAGGGTATACATTGATAGTAAAGTGCTCGTCGGGGCCGCAAAGGAATAAAAATATTATCAACATAGACAAATACATCACCGAAAACTTCACTGATGCTAAGCTTATGTAAGTATTGCAATTTATTATTATTACTAGCTTTTGCCCGCGGCTCCGCCTGCGTTATAAAGTTTTTCGGGCTAAAGTTTTCCGTTATAAAAGTCACGCTATATATTTTCCCGAGAACCTACGTTCTTCCCAGGGTCTCAAACTGTCTCCATACCAAATTTCATCTTAATATGTTGAGTAGTTTTTGAGTTTAACACATTCAGGGAGACAGATGCAGCGGGGGACTTTGTTTTATAACATATTTTTGTAGAACTTAAGAGGAATAATCCCGTCATAAATCATTGTTGCATAACTTTAATCGCTTACGCAGCGCACGCAACGGAAGCCCTCAAAACTAATATTTTTTTCCCATTTTTGCAACATGTTTCATTACTGCTCCGCTCCTATTGGTCATAGCGTGATGATATGTAACTTATACCTGAGATTAACGCGTTCAAACAAACAAACAAACTCTTCAGCTTTATATAATAGTATAGATTTTAAAGGTATATTTACTCGGTTATAATCTATTAACCTATATATGTTAAATATAATATTTTGAATATAACGACGAAAGGTTACACACATATTTATTTAATTACCATTTAAAATATTATAATTTTATAAGTAGCCTTTAGAAACTACGAATACGTATAAGCTACATAAAGATATTAGTATTTTCACTACAATACACCCAACAGGTATCTTGTTTTTAGCTAATAGAAATTGACGTCGTATATTTTATAAATTTTAGTGAAACGTATCTGGATATCAGCACGTACTCGCTGGCCAGCAAGGGGCTGCCGTGGTGGCGTGTATTCTCTATAATGGAAAGGGCGAGGACTGAGTATCCCATCGAAGACTACTCCGTCTCACAAACTACATTGGAACCAGTATTCCTCAGGTTTACTAATTCGCAAATAGAAAGCAAAGTATCTGAACAACATTGTTAACACATTATGATTGGGCATTATTATTACAAAGTGATTCTGTAAGTTGTGTCATGATGTGAACGTGAGATGAATTGATATATTTGTTATTACGCTCGGAGTGATAGGTGGGTATGCAGTTTATTCAATATAGTATTTCCTTATAGACAAATCGACATGTGCAGAAATGTATTATAGAATTAGCCTCAATAACATTGATGAGTAATCATAACGGTTGAAAGAATCGTATCTAAGCGACAATCGGTAAACGTCAATTTAAAGTTTTGATTTTAATAAATAATTCATAACAACTAGACTATTAATTTATAAAAATAAATAAGAATAATATAAAAAATGTCCTAAAGATAAATAAAAATCCTAGATTAAACGACCCAGAAAATATATGTCGCTTAGATATTATTGCCTTTTAAGCGTTGATATATAGACGTTCAGTATTACATGTTTAGAGAGTTCACTAAATTTATTTATATTTTCATGTCATGGTTTTAGTTCCTACACATCGCTTCTTTAGAGAATAACTTTAGCGTACGTTTTTTACTTATAGGGGTAATGCTTTATAACATGATATTAAAAACACCTCACAGACATTTAACACGTGGATAATATGCAAATATAATACTCGATACAAATATTCAAAATATAGCAAACGCTTTAATGAACAATCTCAAAAATACATTTCTTTACAAATATTAATTATGTGCATTTATATCTAGTAGGTATTACACACAATTATATTATTTACTTAAAAAACTAATTATAATTATGTTATTAGTTTGAAAAATATCCAAATGCATCTAATATAAAAAACTATACCCACACCCGCAATTTGACTAGACCTGTAGTAAGTTAAGAGTGTCGTAAAAGTGCAGGTATTCCATATCAGCGGTTTAAAAAAATAAATGATCCCAATCTCAATCTTTAATTCGAGTCCGAGAACGAACCTATCGGAAAAAGTTATTTGTAAGCATGTGATTTTTTTCTATTTGATCCATTAACGCGACGGTAAAAAAAACGATAAGGATAATTTCTGAAAATGGCGGTTAGCCTGCTAAATCAGGTAAGAAAAGTTTATTTTAAGTTAAGAATACACATTTGTAAGTTACATAAGTTACTTAAGTACGTAAGTTGTACGCAAATGGTAAAAAAATCGCTAAAAATAAAAATGTTTTACTGTAACCAGCCCATAAAGCTGTTTGTACATTCGTTAATGTTTTGTGCAAGTAGCTTTTGTAATTTACTTATTTATTTCAAACTTATAAATGTAACACCCGTCTTCCGATGACTAATTTCAGGTAGGCCAAGTTAGTGTTCGTGTTGTTAAAGCAATCCTTATTAAAATTTTGCTCAGTTACTATGACCACAAATTACTACATTATATTTAATAACAGCACATATTGTATTCGTACTTAAATGTATCGTACTTATATGTATTGTTGTCTGTACTTATTTTATCTACTTAAAATTACTCACGGTCTCTAAGTAAATTTAAAGTATATGGATAAGGAATGGAATGAATACGCAGAAAATATATAAAACTTATTGCTAGTTAAATGAATTATTTATTTTGAAAATTTAAAATTATGTTATACTGAAATGTAAATACATTTCCTAACGCTTTTAACATAATCTGATGAAAAATCACAATCAATGAAATGGAATTCCGGATCTGAATCCAGACTTGCTTGCAGACGCTAGCTAATGACATTCTTCCAGATCAATCTTAATAAATTAACCCCCTTATTCATAGACGTTTTTTTTATCTAAGGACGGAGTAAAGCTGTGATAACAAGTCTGTTTCTCAGTGCTGACGGCATGGCAGCCTTCACATGCCATGCCCTCAGCAACAGGTTTTTGGATTCAGAAAAGGGAAAACACGTCTTCAAAATCCCGACGTTACGGTGTATAAAAGAGGCTATCAAGAGGATAATGCGGAATGTAAGGTGTATAAAGTACATAGCGTAATAGTAACGTCATTTATGTCACAAAATTCTATGAATTACCAATATTTCTACATTTAAGAATTATTTTAAAGGTATGTATTTTTAAATTGATATTTAGGTACACATATTATTTACAGATACGTAATATATTTGTTGATGTTGTGTATTGTTGGATGTTGATAGTTTATTTCTATTTTATCTATCGACAGATATAATGTGTCGCAAGGAATTTTAAATAATAGCAGCTTGGTTTAATACTACAAGTGCCTTTGGAAGTATTGTTCAGAAAAATATACTTATTTATCATTGTATTCAATTCTACATTTTTAAGAAGGCTAAGAATGTTGTAATTATATAACATATAAAAATTGTATGTACCTATTTTGCCTTCAGCGCAAAAACCATTCTTGTTTATTGATTATTTGGTTTGCGGTAGGCGTGATATTAATGAAAACCAAAAATATTTTTTTTGTAATTAAGATTTACAACATTTATGCTGTTTAAGGTCTCTGTTGGAAAATACTTGATCAGGAAAATAAACCTGCTTTGATGGCGCCACTTTTGCTTTTTCACTTAAAAGTAACGTTGTCAATATAAGAAATTAGTTCCATATTTTACCACACATGTATTTCTTTATTTTCCTGATAAAAACATCTAATACTCATCTCTACATCATGTTTGACCTTTTACTAAATTACTTATTTTTAGGACTATTAAATGAGATCATCAATCACTAAAGTTTATTGTCTTATTACGGCCATAATCGAGCTGATGCCAGATTAAAAGTATAGTGGCTCACTTAGAATAATGTATTGTGTTATATATATTACACACAATTTTGTACGACCATTAAAAATGCTTGGTACATGTAGGTATAAATATTTATTTTTAAGATTAATATATGGTTGAATGTAATTTACCTTATGTGAAACTTGTTTACTTTTTATAATATAATCGCATATTTTTATCTGAGCTAGCCTATCATTTAAAAACCTAAAACTACCAACTTAAAACTTAATTTTAACATAATTTATAATTACTATTTTAAGATAAAACTTCGTATGCGCCATGCCATATTCATCGCATGCGGCGCTTATTGCACTTTATGAAGACAGGTCAATTTGTAACAACTAACTGCCTCGGTGGTGTAAATGTATTACGATACGACTGTAGTGCTGAAGTCTCGGGTTCGATCCCCGGGTCAGACAATGTTATTTTTCTACTTACTATCAGCCCGGAGTCTGAAATTTGTGCCTGAAATGGTTAAAAGCTCGCCCCCAAACACATCATGAGATAAAATACGCACGAGTTGTCTCTGACTACCCCTTTGGAGATAAAAAACGTGAGTGTATGAGATAAATAAGAGTATTATAATTGAGTTGTCACATTTGTATTTAAAGATTTGGGCTAGTGTAGCGCAAAAAGTGACACTGAAATGGATAAAGATAGTGTAACGCGCCGCTATCCTAGCCGATGACATCGGGCGTTTCCGTAAATGTTCGGCTGCGCGGGCAGGGTGGCAGAGGAGAAGATATGTCACGCGGCGACTATTCTATTATTTTTTTTTTTTTTTGGTTGGACGTTGTCAAGAAAAATGTCTAAAATTGTATTCTGTAATTATTTTGCTAATATAATGTTTACTGTAAAAAGAGCGTTAAACAATAGCGTTGTTTTAAGCTCAATAATAGCTATCCTTTTTTTGTGTTAGTCGTTAACGATGAATGAAACGTGTGTTTATTTTAAATCGGGATATCTCATGCGTCATTCGCCAATCTCGTCAATAAACTATTTGAATATAGTGGCCTGTCTGTAATAATTATAAGTTTCCATTCTTTTTTATTGATGGAATAAATAACGTCAGGGTCTATTGCTTACAAAAATAATTATGCCCCATAAACTAATTAATTTTATGACATCTATATTGGGATATACATAATAAAACTTTGAGGAGGTAAACAAATATTAAGACGTGCGTATCAATCTAAATTATACAAAATCTATGCCTTACCCTACAAATCCAACGGAAACGTGTTCCGCACGTACTCTCACATTTCATTCATAAAATCCTGAAAAAAATAATGGAAGCCATATTAATGTTAAATACCTTAGTATAGATTAGAAATTGTTTGGTGGTGCTCGAATAATTAATGTAACGACCCACAAGGGCAACTGTTGGCGATAAAAATAATTCAAGAGGGAAGATCCAAGATGGTGCCTAAAAACTCAATCGATCTGAAATATTATTATACAAAACTGTTTTTAGAGATTAGTAGAAGAGCAGCAGACCGGGCTCTATGGCGTACCTTGAGAGAGGTCTATGTCAAGCAGTGGACTGCAACGGGCTGATGTAGATGATGATGATAATAATTGGCACAATCTTGACATTGTGGTTGATTTTTAATTACCTATTAGTTTATTAGTGACATGTAGGGTTTTAAGCTCTGGTTTCCTAAAACAGCGGTACGGTCATAAAGCGGCAGAAATACAGCGGTGAATGACGTCACTAGAACGTTGATCATATAAACCAAATGTTCTGAGCCAAATGTCGTGGTTTCCTAGAGAACGGTATTTGACACCGTAACGTCAAAAAGCGGTACCGCCATTTGCATGACGGTCGTCTTGTCGGTGTCGAATAGTTTCTTGAACGTTTTTCTCGATAGCGGTGAATCCATTTTTGTATTGTTTTGACCGGACGACTAACGAAATGAGTTCCAGCTCCAACTGGAGCAGCGAGGACGACGAAATTTTAATAGATTTCGTACATACATATGAGTGCGAGATGCGTGCGAGTACTACTCTACTAGTGCTCATTCACAAATTATAGCTCCTTCTCCACAAGGCATTCATTTAATTACAATGGATGAGCATCCAGGCAGTCATGCAGGCATGAAGAAGATTGCATCTACTTAAATGAGCAAGGCCAAAATATATAATTAATTTCGCGAACATCTATGTATTAGGTCTGTTAAAAATAAATAATTTTAAATAAAGCATAAATTAAAATATTGCATGACTTAGGAATCTACTTAATAAGTATACATAGTAATAATAAAACGATTTTTGTGAACTTGGTGATATGATCTTTTAGCGTTTAAGAGATAAATTGTGTACATTTTTAGTGGTAGGCAACCCCTTAGAGTGGGTTTTTGCCACCCGAGGATGTCCCAATGGACGAGAGGTTATCTGGATGCCCCGGCCGAAAATTTTTTTCGCGCCCCATTTTTGCAGCCATCTTTTAATTCAGCTCCCAAGTGTATGACCGTAGTGCAGAAATTCTTGTAGAACAAATGAACACACACGTAGAAAACATGTTCTTAAGTTTTTATTATACGCATTTTTCGCCATATTTTTAAGTATGTCTTTAATAATTATTACGAACATGAAAATTTTAAATACAATTTTTCCGAAATGGTCATAGGACCTTATAATAATAAGCCAGCGATTTGTCGAGACCCAAACGTATTATTCGTTCAGCATAGTTAATTTAATTTGAACCGTATATCTATACAAATAAAGATGTCAATTAATGACGAATTTTGCCAGACGGTTTCTTTCTGTATGAATTTATTTTTTAAATATCATTCACTGGCGACTCAAGTGATTCGACCAGCATTCTGTTAACCGTTTAGTACTCAACCTGAGCTAAGTGAAGTCAGTCTTATTAGGAGTATTACTGTATAGTGTTTTGATACTGTGTACTTTCTTTACTAATAATACCAATGTTGCAAAATTCATATTTTTTCATTGAAATCTCGTATCGAAATCTCGTAAAAAATCTCGTAATTTGTATCGTTGTTTGTGTTTGTGTTTTGTAGTGATTTAAAATTATTTTGTTGAAATAAAAAATGTCATCTATTAACAAGTTAAAACTTCTTCTTTGGAAGAATTTTGTTGTTCAGAAGAGGCATAAATGGCAAACATTATTTGAAATATTGTCTCCTGTGATATTATCAATATTTTTAATTTGCATAAGATGTCTAGTGGCTCCTAAATCTTTAGCAATGCAAAGCTATCCACCCTTTTCCCCAACTTACTTTAATATTTCTGAACTAAAGTAAGTAAAATTTTTAACATTTTCACTATTTATGTCCAACATATTAGTAATAAAAAATATTTATATTATTTTTATAAAACTGCCTACCAATGATGCAAATTGAAGTATAATTATTTTATTTTATTGTTTTGTAGTGGGGAGTATAGGTCTGACATGACATTAGCCTTTTCCCCTGAAAATTCTCTTACAAGGAAAGCAGTAGCAAATACATTTTCGATTATAGCTGACGATAATTTTGGTATATTGGCTGCTATTTTTGTTGACATGAATTCTCAACATAGACCCATTGGATTTAAGAACGCAAAAGATATGGAGGCAGCTCTGACCAAACCACATGTCATGAATCGAATTCTTGTAGGAATTCAATTTGATGACAAAATGACTAGTAAGTAAATAACAATATTAATTTCAAATTTAAACAGTATATTTTATAATATTATGCAATTTAGCACTAATAACTAAGAAAAAGGTTTACGTGGAACTTTGACCTATCTATCATGCACGAAGATGGATTCCTCTTGTCTGTTATAATATAAATAATAATAATAATAATCTGTAAAATTTTGAATCACAATTGTCACGGATTAAGTTCGTAAATCCAAGACGCTTTTCCACAATCGTTTATGCAAATATAAAACAAAAATATAGGATTGTCATATCCTAGCGACAGACTTATCGCATAGATACGTTATTTCTTATTGTCATTAGCTTTACGATTATAGAAAGGCGCCTTGGATACCGCCCCAAGCGCCCCGCTACAACTCAGGTCTTACCCAACTGATAAATGTCACAAAACATAGTAGGTACAAGACAAATTATAAAAATTGAAATCAACAAACTTTATTACATAACTAGCTTTTGCTTGCGGCTTCGCCTACGTAAAGGAGTTTTTCAGGATAAAAGTCCCGCTAGTACCTATGAACTTATCACGGTCTGAAAGGCAAACAGATCGGGGGAGGACATTGTATTATAATCGATTTTTTAGATCTTTTTAAGAGGAACAATTTCGTCATACATGATTGTTGCGTAACTTTAAGTGAAGAGCATGCATCGGAAGTTCTCAAAACGAATAAATTTTCCCCCGTTCTGCAGCATTTTTATTGATAGTCCTATTGGTCATAGCGAGACAGTATATTGCCTTCGACGATAAATGGTCTATACAACTCACTCTCCAGTTTTATATAATACTATAGATGATTGTAATGTTACTTTACTTTCAATAACTGAAAAGTATATTTATACACAAGTGTATTATTCGTATCATTCGTAGCATGAGAAGTTATTAGTAAGTCAAAAGAAAAAACGGTTATTATTCTACGGAAAAAAGAAAAATAATTCAACTAGGTGAATAAATGTAATGATTATCAAATTTATAAGATAAATAACTTAAACGAGATTAGCTAATCTAAAAGATAAACAAGTTATTAAATACCTAACTCATATAATCCAGAAGGAATTACAGTGGGGAAAATATCAATTAATTTACCATCGAAATAAACTTATTTTTAGAGCTTTAATCGTTGCTAATAAAAGGTTAATTGTCATTTTGGTTCTTTAACTATTTGCCCCACAGAAATCCAATATTGAAATACAAACATATACTCTTTTGTTGAATATACGATAGAGTCTTTAAATAGATTTTACTTTACTACTCCAGGGGGAATAAGAGAAAGTTGTGTTGAAACTGAAAAGAGCCAGCGAACCAATAGTAGTCTTAATTATAAATTTAATAAATATAATATGTTACATACATGTTCAAATTAATATTTTAATTAAGGCTGAAAATAATATCTGCGACATAAGTTAGGTACTATAAAACTGGTTCTATATTCTATGGAGTTTATTATGTAAATTAGTAAAAAAAAATGAAATACAATTTTATAAGATTTATTTGCATAAAATATAAGAATATATTCGATAACTTTTAATAAAACAAACGAGCTTTTACGTCAGCATCTTTTATTTTACTTTTGACTCTAAATGTATTTTTAACATGTTTCAGATGCCACATCTTGGCCTAATGACATTAAAATAACTCTAAGGTTCCCAGCCACTATGCGCAACCCATCACTCGATCATCCACTACTGTCTAGTTGGAGAACAAATCTATTATTCCCTCTGTTTCCGCAAGCGGGACCCAGGGAACTAAAAGATATATACGGAGGACGATCTCCAGGTATAGTTAATTTATTTATTAAGTAGGTAAGTATTATAAAATATTTTAGGAAAGGTTCGGAAGTTTAACTTTGTTAAAAACATTTTAAAAAAGAGCCATGAGATTACCCGTAACCATATTCAGGTAAGCTGGTTATTAAATGTTAATACAGAAATCTGGATAGCAACTGCGTACACGCATGATGACAGATGATTTTCTGGTATTTTCTTTACAAATATATGTAATTTTCTAAATATGCTTACAGTACTAGTAAAGCTCTATGTATTCTCTAAGTTGAATATATGGTTTCAAGCTGTCTCGCATTAAAGAACGTTTTTTTAATATATTTAGAACTAGCTTCCGCCCGCAGCTTCGCCCGCGTGGATTTCGGACTTCAAAAATGGAGCCGGTCGCGAACGTTCGAGAATGTTCGTTTTAAGAAGCTACTCGCTAGGTGATTCGCTAGCCTCTAGGTGCCAAGCAAGCCGCCTGCCTGTGCGTTCGCGACCTTATATACCTATATACAAAAATAATCCTTTTAGCATGATTCAGTATTCACGCATGATGGCTTATTATTAGCGTATTTAATGTATAACTTTGGTGTTTCTATACCGATTTCTATGATTCTTTTTTATGGAATATTTAATAATGTTAACTTTTTAATTAGGGATGACTGAGAGTGTTATAAACGTAAGAGTAGACAAATATAATGAGAAAGCTTCGAACTGCTAAGCTATCGGGAGTTACACGTGTTATTGTGAGTCAACCATAAAAGATAGACATATGCTGTCGTGGGATATTTTTTACATAATTTTAAGGAGAACATTTCCGTCATACATGATTTCTGTGTAGCTTTAACCATTATGGTTGCACACGCGACGGAAGCTTAAAAATGGAGTAACTTCTCCCGTTTTCCCAACATTTCCCTTCACTGCTCTGCTCCTTTTAATTGTAGCTTGATGAAAAGTATACTATAACCAGCACAGGAGTATGACAAATAATTGTACCAAGTTTCGTTAAAATCCGTCGAGTAGTTTTTGTTTCTATACCGGTTATACAGACAGACAGACAAAAATTTTACTAATTGCATTTTTGCCATCAGTATCGATCCCTAATCACCCCCTGATAGTTATTTTGGAAATATATTTAATGTACAGAATTGACCTCTACAGATTTATTATAAGTATATAGATAGATAAAGCAAATACTCAAAGGTACCTTTCATAATTATTAATTAGTGTTAACAAT
The DNA here is from genome assembly GCF_014839805.1 of Manduca sexta. Taxonomy (NCBI): domain Eukaryota; kingdom Metazoa; phylum Arthropoda; class Insecta; order Lepidoptera; family Sphingidae; genus Manduca; species Manduca sexta. The sequence continues at coordinate 100,427 of NW_023595374.1, read as the reverse complement.
TATTTTCAGGATATTCACAAGAAATGTTTCTTGCTATTCAGCATGCACTCTCTAAAAATATCATAAAGCAAAAAACAGGCAAAACTCTGGATACTAATGTATACCTCCAACGATTACCTCAACTTGCATCCAGAGAAGATACACTGTTGGTTGTTCTGGAGAGATTTGTGGCGATAATATTTATGATGGGCTTTGCTTACACTTTTATGAATACTGTGAAGGGTATAACTATGGAAAAAGAGTTACAACTAAAGGTACCTTTCTCAATGTTATTAAAAGCAATTATATGTCGCGTTACTAATGTACATATCATACAATTAATTAATATTAAAGGAGCTTGAACCTCTAATATAGCTTCCAAGGGTCATAAAAATAAAATATACTTACTTATTTTATGTATAATATCATAATTTATTTAAACATGACGAGAAGCAAAGGAGACACCGTCGCGTCGTCTCGGTTGAATATTATTCATTAAATAGGAAAATATATTATCTTTTTGGTATTTAATAATGGCGTCATAATATGTGTTTATCTACATGTAACTATGTAATAAAAGCTAAAATATATAAATTATCTAGTAACAAGTCCTCATCAAAACAAACGTTATGATTAAAACATACTTATATTACGATTCCATTGATCCAGGATCGATATTATTTCAATTGTGACTAAAAATTTATTTTATCTGTTTAGATACCTAGTGTCTGCAATTTCATGAGACTGCATCATGTTACGCAATCGCAATCAAAATTAGACTTACCTTGAATTTTAATGCATACATTTATAAAGCAAATTAAAATCAAATGTCGTTTCTTTATCGTATTATACTTTTTAACTGACTTAAAAAAAAAGAGGACGTTCTTAATTCGTCTGTATTTTTTTGTTTCGTTATATTAAACATTTTTTTTTCGTACATTTGTTCATGTATTTATCTAGCTTACCTAGCAATATTAATTAGTCAATGACTCCAAAATTGCTAACCAGTACGTAGGTAATGTTATTTTTTTTTCCTTTTACTATTTTTGAAGCTGATATAATTTTTAGTTAAAAAGTTTTTAAGTATATTTTGCATTTTTATGTTATTGTTTTAAAATCATTATTGTTGTAAAAAGACTAATAAAATGCGAATGATAAAAGTCACATATACTTAGATGAGCATAAATCATTGAGTTGTGAAAATGTTCCTCTAGAGAAAAGAACGAAAGAGAAATTTTAGAAATGAATTTAAGTCACTGAAAAAAATATTATGATTCGTGATATCAAATTTTCAATGTCCAATAAAAAAGGGCATTATACTTATATGAAAGAATATTTTAATATACCAGCGCAGCATCCGCTCCTGGCGCTATTAGCCATCTTTGACATCTTTGGCGTGAAGTTCAATTCTCGCCACGTGAATTACACCGGTCAACACGATTTTTGAGTCTGGCTCCTGAATATGAAATATTGGTTTCTCCTATGTTACAAATAAATAAAAAAATAATTGTTCCGATCAAAGTTTGCTTTTGTAGAAACTAGAGCAATTTTACTGAGTTTCATAAAACACATACAAATTTTTATACTTTCTTTGTAATTTTATTTAAAATTTAAAAAAAAAAGTTTTTATTGAACATCAAAGTCTTTTGTATACAAGAATTATGACTAATAATAGCAAACAAATAGAAAATAACAAAAAATCATGTTCAAAAATGTTTTTTTTTTAATGGATCTTTTATGTTTGTGTGCGTATTAATCCCCAAATGTAATCTCCCATCATACTCTCGTTGTACTGCCCTTGGTAATGTCGTTCAAAGTCCATCACATCTTGGTAAAAACGTTCTCCCTGAATAGGCACCCATATTATCTTTAAATTTGTCCAGGTGAGCATGTAGCATATGAAGTTTATGGGACATTCTGCAGCCCATCAATTTAAAACTTTCAAGCATAGTTTCAATGAACTCTTCATAATTGTCGACACTGTGATTTCCAAAAAAAACAATTGACTACTGCTTTCAGACGCTTCCAGGATTATTTTTCATGAGCAATAAGGAATTTTGTGAAATCATCGCTGCTCAGTTTTTATTTTATTTTTGGTCCAACGAAAATACCAGTTTTAACTTTAGCTTCAGATAATTTGGGAAAAAATCTCTTTAAATATTCAATAGCTTCAGAATTATGATCTAGAGCTTACACAGATTGCTTTATTAGCCCTAACTTTATATGTAACGGTAGGTATTAATATTTATTTAGTCTCTACTATCGCTTTCACTTTTACATTATATTTTCCAATTTGAAATTAACACAAGCACCGTGAGGCACCCATTTTTTATCTTGATTCCGTATTTTGAGGTCATAATAAGCCTCATAGGTTTCGCAATACTTCAAAATCGTTGCCAAAGCAAATTTTTTGCTTCTTACTTTAATAAATTCACCGCAAATAAAACAGAATTAATCAACATCCTGTTTACACTTTCTTGGTGCCATTTTCTAACCAAGTACGACATAAAAGTCGGTTGTTACAACTCAAATATACTTTTTTTTAAATAGTAATAGACTAGTAAATACTCACTACTGCCGTTCAGACATAATTCACAATTTGCAATTAAAATGATCAAAGTGCTACCGCTTATTGCTCATAAGAATCAATTAAAATCTTCAAAACGTACTTATCAACATAAATCAGACAAAAGCAAACTTTAAGAGTTAAAAATGGATATCCGAGTGTTTTTCGATGTTTGGAATCAGAATTCAAGCATTAGAACAGAAACACAAAAAATTTTTTTTTTTTGTCGACTTGTGTTATGTTACTAAAGTACTCGAATATTTATTTAGTGTCCTTGGGTTTTATTTATTTATCATTTTTACTAAACAGAGTTTTAAAGACTTCCTCTTGACCACTTACGGAATAAAATACTAGGGAATAATTAATTATTTGGTCATCAGTTATCGTGCGACCCCTACATGTAACTTTACATTTTTATTACATTTGTATCGATGTCTACCTATTGATGCTACATTCGAGTATGTAGTTATGATTTGATGATGCCCTCTATGAATATTAAGTACAAATAAATTTTCAGGAAACTATGGCTATAATGGGACTTCCTTCGTGGTTGCACTGGGTAACGTGGTTTATAAAACAATTTTCATTCCTGTTCGTAACGGTTGTTATAATAGTAATTCTGTACAAAGTAAGTTCACAAAGTATTTATTGCTTGTTGTTATAATCCACATAATTTTAATAAAATTAATGAATATTCTGATATGTATGATTTTTTCAGATCCCATTACGGTATACTGCAAATGGTGAAGGTTTTGCAGTATTTACTTTTACACCATGGACAGTGCTTCTGTTTCTGATGACGCTGTTTATAATCGTTTCGCTCGCGTTTTCCTTCATGGTCAGCGTATTTTTCTCGAAAGGTAGGCATACAAATTGACTTACTATATGTGGCGAAGATGGATTATAGAAGAGTAACAAGAGTATATATTCGGCAAGCGTGAATGGAAAATACGGTAGGAGTCGAACGCACTGCACCATTGAATATCAAATATCTACCATTCTTGGTTAGGGGCGAGGCAGAAGTATCCTGAACCGGCGGGAATCCATTAGAATTTTATTGAAGGTAGAGAGAGTGAAAGAAATGTGCCAGAATTGAGTGAAATGACAATCCATAGTCTCTGCCTATCCATATCCCTATAATATGGAGGCTTGATAGTGCGTATGTATGTGACCATTTGAAATTTTATATCGACACTAATATCGATACAAAATTATGTAATTGTGCAGCATGCAGTGTTTAAACACAATAAATATTTTCTATGGGAACTATTTACCTTGTGCATATGATCTATATTATATAAAAAAATATAATGATCATTCATCGGCCTAATACAATCTTATTACATGAAACTATGTAAATTATAATAAATTGTCATATTTTCATGGCCCTTCATTTATTAATATTCTTTTAATTCCAGCTAGTACTGCAGCTTCTGTGATGGCGTTGATTTGGTTTGGCACGTTTGCTGTTTTTATGTTCACACAAATGATACATGACAATGTTAGCTCGCGAACTAAGTTGGTTATCAGTTTATTATCAAATACTGCAATAGGGTATGCGTTTCGCATGCTTATTGTCGCCGAAGGAGCATCTAAAGGTTAGTATATATTATTTTAGTACGGGGCAATTAGGTACTTAAACAAAAAAACACCCGTCACGCCTTTACCCTGAACGGGTAGGCACAGGTATAAATTCTAGACTCCGGCCTGATACTGAATAGAAAAAGCAGTATCATTATCCGGTTCGGGGTCTGGGACCTAGGAACTTTCTTTTATTTTATTCTTTGTTAGCGGGGATAAAACGCATTATCTTTGTCACTAATAAATCTAAACAAAAAGACTACTCTAATGTAGAGAATAAGCCAAGATAATTGTTTAGGTCGTCATAATGCCCATTCATCTTACGAAAGATAACGGCAGGCTGTCATTTTATGTCGCATATGTAACACAGTATATCTTAAGGACCTTTCTCGCTACATCTAACATATGTATACCATGGCTCTACTGTTTTAAATAACATTATAATACCGCTGATTTTTAATCCATATAAATAATGCTAAAAGAAAATTATTATAAATTTTATGTTTGTCTATTCCAACATGGCAGGTTGTATACGTGTGTATTTTCATATACAGGTTTACAATGGGGTGAATTTTTTGAGCCGGTGTCGTACCATGATGAGCTTCTTCCAGGCCATGTTGTTATTATGATCATCGTAGATATTGTGCTCTACATTAGTATCGCCTTATACGTCGAGAAAATACGGCCGGGGATGTATGGAGTGCCATTACCTTGGTACTTCCCTTTTACAAAGAGTTTCTGGATATGCAATAATGTATCAGGTAAGGCATTAATACGCCTTTATGTCAGACGAGTTAGGCACAAGTGCAACCAAGGCAACAACTTTTCGCCTGTATGTTTCTTCCTATGATGTGATAGAGAAAATGAGCCTATAGCTATATCGGGCAAAGATTTTAAACTCTGCATGAAAAAACCAATATCACTTTTCTAGATTCGATATTCGAACCTATGATCTTGAGCGGTGTCGTGCGCACGCAATAAAACTATGTGCAATAAATAAAGATTTATTATTAATGGTAATTGCTACTTATAGTAGATGTAACGATTAATCTAATAAGCATGGACAAACATGACGAGGTGGAGATTACCAACAGCTAGATCATAATATGTAGGTCTGTTATTATAATTTATTTATATGGTTTCGAACCGATGTGAACTCTATGACCGCTTCGAACTGTAACAGTCGTTATTATAACGAATAAATTGGTGACACTGACCTAAAAACCGGTATATAACGGCACTGGCGCAGTGCAGACTACTGCTTAGCTGCAGAAACAAAAGCGTCAGTTATACCTACCTAAATGGATTCCCATGTACAAACAGGTTACTCATATAAGCAGTAGCCTTGTAAATTATGATAGATTTCCTTGAAGTTTTTTACTCATTGGATGACGTAACTTTTAATAAAAACTTTTAGTCTTGTAATACTTAATTTTAAAATTTAACACGCCGGACCGCTCCACTGATTATTTTATACTCAGAGTATTAAATGCGTTACTTAAATATTATAATAACTTATTTACTTGTAGAAATAAACGAAAAAAAGTGCATAGTTGATGATAACCTAGAATATAATGATTCGCTTTTAAAAGTCGTCCATGAGGAGGAACCAGCAGGTGTGCCTATAGGCGTTAACATACAAGTAAGCTCAATATTCGGTAATAAATTACAATATTTTTGAAAACTAAGCCGACCCCTAAATTTATTTAACGTATTGCAGAATCTTACGAAACTATACAAAGGTGGTAAAAAAGCTGTAGATAATATGAATCTTCGATTATACGAGAACGAGATAACTGTACTCCTGGGTCATAACGGGGCGGGTAAAACTACTACTATGTCGATGTTAACAGGTACAATAAACTATCTTTATTTATATTCTCAATTAAAATGACAAAAAGATCAAGCTGTCAATTAATATAATGTGCAACAGTGAAAAATTATATCATAGCTTTATTTGTCTTGAACAGGCATGGTACCTCCGACGTCGGGTTCGGTGACCATAAACGGGTACAACATAGTGAGTGAGACGGAGCTGGCGCGACGCTCGGTGGGCATCTGTCCGCAACACAACGTGCTGTTTCCGGACCTCACCGTGGCCGAGCACATCGTGTTCTACGCGAAGCTCAAGGGCGTGCCGCAGAACAAGATCCGCGCTGAAGTGGATCACTTCATAAAGGTGCTAGAGTTAGAGGAGAAGCGAGACGCGTTGTCGTCGACGCTGTCGGGTCGGGCAGAAGCGGCGGCTGTCGGTGGGCTGCGCCATGTGCGGCGCGTCGCGCGTGAGTGTTGCTGGACGAGCCCACCTCGGGGCTCGACCCCGCCGCGCGCCGCGCGCTCTGGGACCTGCTGCAGAAGGAGAAGAGAGGTACCGTACCGCACTCCGCACGCGACACGCGCCACACACTGCACACTGCCCGCACACTGTACACTCACTACACGCGCCCACGCCCGCAGGACGCACCATGATCCTCACCACGCACTTCATGGACGAGGCGGACGTGCTGGCGGACCGCATCGCCATCATGGCGGGCGGCCGGCTGCAGTGCGTCGGCACGCCCTACTTCCTCAAGCGGCACTACGGGGTCGGCTACAAGCTCACCGTTGTCAAGGACGACGGCTGCCCAGTCGATGATGTCACCAGGTTTTTCAAGTCTCACGTACCCAAAGTTAAGATAAATTCCGACATAGGTACGTGTCTATGGCATTATGAATTACATAATAAGAGATTGCAATCTATTATTCTTATTATGTACTAGCTTATGCACGTGGCGGCGGCTGCGTTAAAATCCTCTGTACCTAATGCCCGATTCTGTGTCCGCTCTGGCCGAAGCCGACAACGATTAATCGGCTTTCACCAGAACCTTGAGCAAAAAAAGAAGCTGAAACCGAAGACGACTGAGCGGTTATGTTGGGGTCACTGTGCCTAAAGACCCAGCGTTGAGCCACCCGGATTTAATGTTGACCTTCGAGCGACCGCCAGGCTGCGTCCCTAACCTATACACAACACATGGCATACCAGATAAAACTCCACGGTAGTCCTTTCCGGCGCGTTAGGGACGACTGCGGGATTCCTCTGACCGAAATGTCTAAGTCTACGTCTGCAACCGCCCCTGCGTGGTGCCGCCTGGTGCGGCCCGTCTCCTGTGGTGTGGGGGAGGGAGATTCGGGGGGTTCAGAGAGCTCCGCTTCCCGAAGAACGTCCCCCAATCCACAGGGCGGGAGACGCCGGTCAGTCGTCCACCCGGCGCATCCTACGTCTCTTCTGGCGGCGGGAGGGATCCTCCCTATCCCGATCCCTCTCGGCACCCTCCTTCTGCAAAATGACCACCTCACAGAAGTGTGCCATCGCACGCCAAGACCTCGGGCTGCCGATTATGGAAGCGACCACGGCCGGCAGCGAATGACGTGTTAAAACCTATACCAACTGCCAACAATTAAATTCCAGAGTATTTTGCTAATCTCCATTAATTATACATCGGTGTATTTATTTATGTAATTATGAGTTTAATTGTAAATTTTAATGACTTTCAGGGTGTGAGTTGACCTATATATTCCCTAAAGAAAATGTGAGCAATTTTCCTGATATGCTTCGAGAATTCGAAGGAAAAAAAGAAAAATTCCACGTATCGAGTTACGGTCTATCTGTTACTAGTCTGGAAGAAGTGTTTATGAAGTAAAGTCTTTTTGTTATAATTGGAACTAATCATTACTTCAGGCTATTATGTATTTAGCCTTTATGATCTTAAATTGGTTTTAGAGCTGGAGCGGAAAATAGAAACGACATAGAAGAAGAACATAATTATGAAGCCAATCTTAACTTTTCTCCTTTGTGCGACGACACGCAACGTGGTTATTGTGTTGGTTAGTTATGCCAAGTTTATTTTTATACCATGCCCGCCCATAGCCCTAGTAAATATTATGTCATGTCTCACGACCATTGGAAAAAGAAATATCATACATAATATAATTATAGGACTAGACAATAATCTTGGTGTCACTTTACAGGCCCTGATCAAGAAGTTAGCGGTCTCACATTGCTGGAAAATCATATAAAAGCTACATTTCTGAAACTTGCTTACAATACTGCGAGAAGCAAAGGCATTAGCTTAATTCAAGTGACATGGGCAGCTATAAACGTAACAATTGCAATGATAATATCAACATCATGGAAGTTCTTATCTGATCTACCGCCTTTAGAACTTAGCTTGGAGGGGATACCATAAAACGCAAACAATAATATCCCAAGCACATAATCTCACCGACGGCAGCCTCGCAGCAAGGGCACTGATCGCTTACAAAGATTACTTCAAAACGTCGACAATACCGAGCATGACTCTCACGGATGTAGGAGCGATGGATATTGAAAAATTCTATTTGAAATTGGTTGGTATCACAATTCAATTGGCAATATACGTCGCATTTATCTTGTTCTCTCACTTATACATTTGTTTGTACTGGCGATTTTGCAAGCATGAAAATATTTTTGTGGCACAAAAATCTTCCAGCAACATCTGAAATCAGCAGGCGGTTGTGAATAATCAGTCATATCGTTTGAAGCACATGTCTGAATAAGTGTATTTACCTTATATTTAAGAGAGCAAATACTTAAATATAAATAATTGCAGAGCGAAACGGAGTCATCTCGGGTGCGTTACGAGGCGCTGGTGGGCGCGACGTTCGGCCGCGATAACGTCACCGCGTGGTTCAGCAACTACGGCTACCACGACTGCGCCACTGCGCTTGCGCTCGTCGACAATGCAATAATATCTGCTCTCTCACCTGGCACGTCGTTAAAATTTGTCAATCACCCTTTACCGTACTCTGTGAATAATATGGTAAATATTAAATCTACTCCTTATTCAATAGCAATTCTCAAAAGGATTACATGTATTGATAGAATCTATGTGGAATTTTCATTATGTATAATAAAATATGTTGCCATACATAATTATTTAATTTTAAGTTGAACTTATTATTTTGTTCCTCAGGTGGAGATTATGGAGACTGGCGGAAGTTTAAGCCATGTGCTGTCGTTCAATTTAGCATTTTGCATAGGCGTTGTGAGCTCAGTTATAGTACTCTTCATTATTAAGGTAAGTGTTGTCACTAATGCATGATAATGCCTACACAATATGTCGCACCTATAGAATAACAATGACGCAATTGCAAAAATCCGTTACTTTAACTTCATAATCCATAACATTTGAAAAATAACAAACTATCAAATACAACTTCGACTTTCGTGTAATAAAAGGTTAATAATATTTTTATTTTCGTTTTCGCCTACTTGGAAGTGTTGTCGTGAAAAGACGAGGTCACGAGAAGTATCTAAGTGTGTTAATTTGCATGGTCTATTCCGGTGGTAAGATGGATTTGCCGATTATTAGTTCTAAAATTCATTTGCTAAGAAATATCAGTTTTATAACAATCACAATATTGGACGCAGCTGATGCAGGCCGCCATTTAAAAATTAAATGCAAACTATAAATAATTTGTAAAATATTGCAGTTAACACTATAAAACTATTAGACTACTTACTTATAGCAGATTTCAATAAATCCCAACTGTTCTTCGATCGATTTCAATAATGGACCCATTAAAATAATCTTATTTTGATAATATGTTTTCAAATTATAATAATAATTTTTTTATTCTCAATATCAGATCGAAAATGAATTAATATTGTGTCAGTTTATTGACATAAATAATGATGAATGGATTGATTACTAGGAACGCACGAGTGGTGCGAAGCTTCTACAGCGTGTGTCGGGGCTGCGGCCCGCCGTGCTGTGGGGCGCGGCGCTCGCCTGGGACTGGCTCTGGATGTTCGTAGTATTCCTCTGCATCATAGGCACCATCGCATGCTTTCAGGAGCCATCTGTCTCTACATTTGATGAACTTGGTAAGCAATTTTTTATGTATAAATAGAAGTGAGATACTTACTAATAAACAACGTCGATATTATTTTTCAATTTTTCAACACTCATTTAAATTTGTGAGAATCGTATGTTTTATTGTTGTTGTTTTTTGTCCGGTAGTTTATTAGAGTAACTAGGTGTCATCACTATTAGTCTGGCTGGTCTCACAGCATAATACCGCTGAGTTTTTAACTCATCATACACGATTGTAGATATAGGTATAGGTGGATTTTCGAGACGAAGCAATAAGTACGTCACTAGTCGATTTTATAAATTTTTCGACCTTGAATACAATCTTTTATTTCCTACAAAATGGATAAAGATTTTTTTAAAATTTTGTGGCCACAAAAGCATTCAAATCGTAAATAGTCCTAAAGAGTTTATTTATTCTAAAAATAACAAGATGGGTATCAAATTTTATTTTACATAAACTGCCAATTTTTTTGTTGACTGTAGATATTTTTCAAAATCTGTGAATGCAGATCTTATTATCTTTAAAAATAATGGTCAGTGTCTTAAGAAGGTTTTTCTGTAGCTACAGCGGTTATTCCGCCCTGTATACTGCAAATTATTGTTCCATCATCGTCATACAATAATAAAACTAAGTGGAGACTAGAAACATGACAATATTTTGCTTGTTTTTGCAGGTAGAGTCATGTTGGTGCTGACGACATTTTCTTTTGCGATTATACCAATTCATTATCTGGCTTCCTTTTGCTTCGTCGAAGTAGCGGCAGGGTTTGTCAAAATGGTGTTTGTTAACATTTTTACCGGTAAGTGTTTATAAATTATAAAGTAAATGAACTGTACAAATATTTGTGATAATTATAAACAGGGATCGCCCAAAGCTCTATGTTGTTTACTTTAGTGTAACCGTATGTACTACGTAAGATAATTTTACGTGAAATTTGAATCTTAATTCAACTACCTTAGAGAGTTAAGGGTTGGTGTATTTCCATGCCTTGTCTGTTGCTTTGTTGAATCATCACATATCAATTAGATTTGACTTAAACATAAAGGTACAAGGATTTTACATACAATTTTGGTTTTAATGTCATAGATAAATAATAATATTATTCTGCTTATACAAAATATTAAAATTAATATACATAAAGTACACTACTATAACTAATATTATTATAGATTTAGAAAAATAGGTATAATTTTTTTTTTATTGGCTTAATACCATTTTTGTTCACGGAACTTTTACGAATGCCTGTTCTGCACATGGAGTCAATTGCTTCAATGTTTGACTACGCATTCTCTATCTTTCCTATATATTGCGCTAGTAGGAGCATCAGGTGATAGTCTTAAATAATTTATATATTAAGAAATAGTAAAAACATATCCCATTAGCAATGACATTATGTATTTCATATTTCAGAGAAATGATCGTGTCCTCTGTAAGGATGAACGCGTGCGATAGTCTGTGCAGTCAGCTAGACTTGGAGAACTGCACGCGGCTCACGGTGTGCCACAAACTAAACCTTGATATATGTTGTAGTAAGCTAATGCAGACCATATTTATTGTATCAGTTTTGATCTTAAAGCATTGTATTAACTGTGTCTCTGCTTCTTCAGTTGATGACAACTCGTTTTTGACATGGGAGGAGCCTGGAGTCGTGCGGTACCTGGTCACGATGGTGATAGTCGGTGTCGTAGCATTTTCCATCCTACTGATAAAGGAATACGAGCTATTAAACAAGGTATAAATTCTCACATGATATTATTATTGTATATGGTTATACTCGCAGCGACACGGGTTTACAGATACTGTCATGTTGTCCAGCTGATGTGGATGGCTCCTCGCCGGTCGGAGCTGCCGGCCGCCGTGGACGATGAGGACGATGACGTCGCCGCGGAGAGACGAGTGGCGAGCGAGCTCACTGCAGCGGAGATAGCGACCCACAGCCTCGTGTGCAGGGACCTCACCAAGTACTACAAGCAGTTCCTGGCGGTGAACCGGCTCACGTTCGGTGAGTGATGGCGGTGTGTGTGTGAGGCGTGTGTTGCGTGTGGACGACGGGTGGCTCATGAATTGCGTGTGCGTTGTGTCGCAGCGGTGCGCAAGGGCGAGTGCTTCGGGCTGCTGGGCGTGAACGGCGCCGGCAAGACGAGCACGTTCCGCATGCTCACCGGCGACGCGCGCATCTCCGCCGGCGACGCGTTCGTGCAAGGATACTCTTTGCGCGGACACGTACGCGACGTGCACCGGCTCATCGGTGAGTGCACTGCACTGCACTGCACCCAAAGTGTACACTGTACTGACTTACTGACTGATCACGCGCCCACTGCCGCAGGGTACTGCCCGCAGTTCGACGCGCTGTTCGACAACCTGACCGGCCGCGAGACGTTGCGCATCTTCTGCCTGCTGCGAGGCATCCCCGCCGCGGTGGGTGCCGCCAGGGCGCTGCAACTCGCCACCACGCTGGGCTTCATCAAGCACTACGACAAGAAGGTAATATCGTGCGTGTGCCAGTGTGTCCCTGTGCCCACTGTGTGCAATGATAACGCTTGCCTCGCGTCCGACAGGTGCACGAGTGCAGCGGCGGAACCAAGCGCAAGATCAGCACGGCCATCGCACTGCTCGGCGACTCGCCGCTGATATTCCTGGACGAGCCGACGACGGGTAAGTGTGTGTGTGTGTGTGTCCACAGTGACAGTGTACGTGTGTGAGCAGGCATGGACCCCGCGTCCAAGCAGCTGGTGTGGGCGTGCGTGTGTGTGTATGTGTCGACAGTAACGGTGTACGTGTGTGAGCAGGCATGGACCCCGCGTCCAAGCGGCTGGTGTGGGCGTGCGTGTGTGTGTGTGTGTCGACAGTGACGGTGTACGTGTGTGAGCAGGCATGGACCCCGCGTCCAAGCAGCTGGTGTGGGCGTGCGTGTGTGTATGTGTCGACAGTAACGGTGTACGTGTGTGAGCAGGCATGGACCCCGCGTCCAAGCAGCTGGTGTGGGCGTGTGTGTGTGTGTGTCGACAGTGACGGTGTACGTGTGTGAGCAGGCATGGACCCCGCGTCCAAGCAGCTGGTGTGGGCGTGTGTGTGTGTGTGTGTGTATCGACAGTGACGGTGTACGTGTGTGAGCAGGCATGGACCCCGCGTCCAAGCAGCTGGTGTGGGCGTGTGTGTGTATGTGTGTGTGTCGACAGTGACGGTGTACGTGTGTGAGCAGGCATGGACCCCGCGTCCAAGCGGCTGGTGTGGGCGTGCGTGTGTGTGTGTGTGTCGACAGTGACGGTGTACGTGTGTGAGCAGGCATGGACCCCGCGTCCAAGCAGCTGGTGTGGGCGTGCGTGTGTGTGTATGTGTCGACAGTAACGGTGTACGTGTGTGAGCAGGCATGGACCCCGCGTCCAAGCAGCTGGTGTGGGCGTGTGTGTGTGTGTGTCGACAGTGACGGTGTACGTGTGTGAGCAGGCATGGACCCCGCGTCCAAGCAGCTGGTGTGGGCGTGTGTGTGTGTGTGTGTCGACAGTGACGGTGTACGTGTGTGAGCAGGCATGGACCCCGCGTCCAAGCAGCTGGTGTGGGCGTGTGTGTGTGTGTGTGTGTGTCGACAGTGACGGTGTACGTGTGTGAGCAGGCATGGACCCCGCGTCCAAGCGGCTGGTGTGGGCGTGTGTGTGTGTGTGTGTGTCGACAGTGACGGTGTACGTGTGTGAGCAGGCAAGGAACCCCGCGTTCAAGCGGCTGGTGTGGGCGTGCGTGTGTGTGTGTGTGTCGTCAGTGACGGTGTACGTGTGTGAGCATACATGGACCCCGCGTCCAAGCGGCTGGTATAGGCGTGCGTGTGTATGTGTGTGTCGACAGTGACGGTGCACGTGTGTGAGCAGGCATGGACCCTGCGTCCAAGCGGCTGGTGTGGGCGTGCGTGTGTGTGTGTGTGTCGTCAGTGACGGTGTACGTGTGTGAGCAGGCATGGACCCTGCGTCCAAGCGGCTGGTGTGGGCGTGCGTGTGTGTGTGTCGACAGTGACGGTGTACGTGTGTGAGCAGGCATGGACCCTGCGTCCAAGCGGCTGGTGTGGGCGTGCATGTGTGTGTGTGTGTGTCGACAGTGACGGTGTATGTGTGTGAGCAGGCATGAACCCTGCGTCCAAGCGGCTGGTGTGGGCGTGCGTGTGTGTGTGTCGACAGTGACGGTGTACGTGTGTGAGCAGGCATGGATCCCGCGTCCAAGCGGCTGGTGTGGGCGTGCGTGTGTGTGTGTGTGTGTGTGTCGACAGTGACGGTGTACGTGTGTGAGCAGGCATGAACCCTGCGTCCAAGCGGCTGGTGTGGGCGTGCGTGTGTGTGTGTCGACAGTGACGGTGTACGTGTGTGAGCAGGCATGGACCCCCGCGTCCAAGCGGCTGGTGTGGGCGTGCGTGTGTGTGTGTGTGTGTGTCGACAGTGACGGTGTACGTGTGTGAGCAGGCATGAACCCTGCGTCCAAGCGGCTGGTGTGGGCGTGCGTGTGTGTGTGTCGACAGTGACGGTGTACGTGTGTGAGCAGGCATGGACCCCGCGTCCAAGCGGCTGGTGTGGGCGTGCGTGTGTGTGTGTGTGTGTGTCGACAGTGACGGTGTACGTGTGTGAGCAGGCATGAACCCTGCGTCCAAGCGGCTGGTGTGGGCGTGCGTGTGTGTGTGTCGACAGTGACGGTGTACGTGTGTGAGCAGGCATGGACCCCGCGTCCAAGCGGCTGGTGTGGGCGTGTGTGTGTGTGTGTGTGTGTGTGTGTGTGTGTGTGTGTGTGTGCGTGTGTGTGTGTGTGTGTCGACAGTGACGGTGTACGTGTGTGAGCAGGCATGGACCCTGCGTCCAAGCGGCTTGTGTGGGCGTGCGTGAACGAGGCGGCGGTGGCGGGCCGCAGCGTGGTGCTGACGTCACACAGCATGGAGGAGTGCGAGGCGCTGTGCTCGCGGCTCACCATCATGGTCAACGGCCGGCTCTACTGCCTCGGCCCGCTGCAGCATCTCAAGACCAAGTTCTCACAGGGTACGTTCTTTATACACTCCATGGACCATTGTAAGAGACATCACCTACATAATATCTAACATTTTGTTTCCAGGGTATACATTGATAGTAAAGTGCTCCTCGGGGCCGCAAAAGGGGGAAAATGTTATCAACATAGACAAATACATCACCGAAAACTTCACTGGTGCAAGGCTTATGTGAGTACACTAATTTTATTGTTGTTAACATAGAACGACATCCAGATATTTGTACATCATTCTATATCCTAATCCATAAATTATTCAATGGACAACTACATTCGTTTTCTTACTTACATAGACTTGGATGTTTCAACTAACTAAATACTACCTAAACGTCCTTTTGAATTATTTAAGGATTTCTTTAGAAGATAATTTCCTTTAGAAGAGAAAACACATATATAGCCCAGTGGTCTTACTATGTTATTTTATTATATCGTTTTTTTCATTAATGATGAGAGAATATTAAAACGACTTATAAGTTTTGTTAAACATTGTTCAATACATGACTTATAAGTACAACGACAGCTTTGTAATTCCAAAAAAAAGTTATGTAGCTACCTACTGCTTATGGCCTGTCGTGCCGACTATTAAACAAATCCTCTATTCGCTTTGCTAAGCAGTAGGATAGATATGCTATTAAAATTCTAAATTAAACTGTCCCGATTTACAGTGCACTAGTATATGCCGCTTTAAATATGTTAAATGTTGACGAAATCAATTTTATTTCCAGTGAATCGTACTTGGGGGTGAGTACGTATTACTTAAAGAGTACAGAGTTACCGTGGTGGCAAGTGTTCTATGTGATGGAAAAAGCTAGAAAGCTTCATCCCATCGGAGATTACTCGGTGTCTGAGACTACGCTCGAGCAAGTATTTTTAAGATTTACTAAGTCACAAATAAGCGCAGAGTGACGATTGACTCACATCATGGGACGGGATGCTCATAACGAAACGTCGGTGCACTAGTGACGCCTATACCTTCGAGCAGGCATGAGTGTGTGTGTTTTGTGCTTTAAAGTGTGCATGCGTGTATGCTTAGGGTTGCCACCTGTTGTACCAATTATACTCACATATATACTCTGTTAACGTTACTAATGTCTTCTAAATAGTCTGTGGTTATAATGTGAACTAGATGTCTAGTATCGTACTATGTATATTCTACTCAATTATACTAAGTATATATCATAGAAATATATTGTACTACAAAAAATATTTTCTTTGAGCAAACATCGCGCTTTTTATATTAACTGTGGCAATAACAGAAACGCAAGCGCACGCAACATAGAGAATTGTAGATCAAAACAAATTTTCGGCGCGGTCTTTGTCTATTTTTAGCTAAAGTCAAAAGTAAGTATATAGTACTATATATAGGTATGTTACTGTAAAAGCCCTTACTTAATCGGTAAATCTTACCTAGGTCGCAACTACTAAAACTTAAGATTACCATTTACAAACATAGGCTGGTAAATGTAGGTAAAGATTATAAAAGATATATTTTTCTGACTTTTACTTTTGGCAATAACGGATGTTTAATGTTAGTTTTCGCCGCAATGCATTTATTTCTTAATTTTTTATTTGAATTACTTTATCAGTTGGTTCTTATGACGCGTCGAAGAATTTTTTCGCCAAAACTAAAACAAAAATTCTAACCACAAAATGCACGCAAAAATTTATTAGTACCTCTCGCAGGACGATACCACGGTATTCTTGCTTCGCTCCCTTGGCTCGTACAGTATATCGAGTTCTGACCTAAGCTAATGAAATTATGGTAAATAGTGACATACATTTTAACATGGGAACATACGCAGTGTGTGTGTTTATAATTGACATTTACCGAGTCTCTGGGATAAAACCTAAGATTTACCAAGTGGTTGTAAAAGTTCGAAGAAAGATGATGCATAACATTTCGGGCTATTTATAACCATTTAAGTAGGAAGGTAAGACCTAGGCTATACCTACTGAAAAATCTTAAGATTTACCGTTGTTCAGAATTGTACATACAGTAACATACTTATAGGCGGAAAATAAATAATGATATAAAAATCGTATATTTCTCAGAAGTACTAAATTTATTTAGTTTTTTCGAAAATTTATGCTTTAATAAAAGTGGCAATTATATGTACATCATACCATAGATATTCACGTTACAATCAATAACGATTATTGTAACTAACATCAATGACGTTTTATCTTAGACTAACATTGTAAACCCTTTTGGTAAAGTAGGTAGTTAAGTATGTGTCGCGGTGTACTAAAAGGTACTTTCTAAATGCAAATGCTTAAATTTTTTAAGCATTTGCATTTAGAAAGTGATAATAACAATTTGTAAAATTGCCGTTAAAAATTTGTTATATATGTTTTTTTTTTATAATTACAAAATGATACATAATCTATTTCATGAAGAATTGTTATGTATTTAATAATAGAATTCTTCATTTATCATAAATTCATAAATCATAAGTTACATTCCAATTAGATAATTAAAGCGAAAAGATCAAAATTGGTTGGTCTGACTATAAAGATAGCCGACGCGCTAACTCTACGCACACAGCTACGCACGGTTCTGTGTGAGTGAATTTTGCGAAGAATTACCTATAGTTGACTTCACGCGCTGCACGTAAACGCTCTTAATCGTTTCCACCAATGTATACGTTACATCGTGTAGGTTTAACGTTATGGTATAAGTCTAAGATGTTTTTGTAAAACATCATTGGTATAAGGTGTTTTGTTTTATTGACTTGTTTCAAATAATTTCACACAATAATTTGTAAGCAGATATTCAAAAATGTTTTCGTACATGTTAAGATAACTCTTGTTCAGTTTCATGTTTTTATTTCCTGGCATAATATGGTGATTATAATGTATTAAAAAAACTGCTGTTCGGTTCCATAAATATTTATTGTATTTTTATTTAAAAAAATTATATACACAAAAATATGTCATGTTTTCTCATCTCATTATAATAAGTAAGTACTTACCTTACAAAAACATTTATAAAAAAAATATTGCACTAAAGAATTATTTATATAGAAAATTCATTAATCCCTTAAATCTATTCACAGAGTGCATCATCAGACCACAAACAATAAAATATCGACATAAATTGATAGTATACCAATTAACCTTATATTAATTATTATAATTTGTCAATTATAATTACTTACTGTACTTATAATTTAATGTTGTATTATATTTTCATGTATTAAGTAATGTACATAATTATATTTTAACATTTTATCGAGTATATAATCCTGTAATTATTGATTTCGTAAGCAGGTACTTAATTGTTTCTTGGTATTATCCATCGAATTATGTGATAACTCTATGCCGGTTCTTTATCAATCATAAATTTTGTATTAAGAGCATCTTGAAAAAGTAAGTATGGATTAAGTATTTCATTTTAGTTCAGGTACAAGTAGAAAAGTAATTGTTGATTTTCTCAAAATTATATCTGCGAGTTTGCATCTCGAAGCCCAGATTCTCTCTAACTCATACTTTTCGTTTAGAAAAAATATTTTTTCGACCTCAGTTTCTGAGCAACCCAACTGATTGACATAATGTACCGAGAATAGAAGAATATTATAAATAATTATCTTAATAATAAATAATGTATGTTGGGGTAAATTCGAAACGCGAGGTAAGACCGTCAACTCATAACGACTGCTAAACCCACCCACATTTCCACCACAGACAAACACAAAATGAAGTGCCATTTTAAAATATATCACGTCTTAGTGGCCACTGAATTAATTTTAGTAAGGGTTTAATAGTAATTTTAGATCAACGGTCTTCCCCGATTCAAACTTACCGCAACATATGAAAATTTAAGTTAGACAATAGTGATTTTGATTTCGCTTAAACTTAAGTAATATTTTTATGTACAAAAACATTCCTCTAAAGTTCTGTAAAATATAGTAAAACCACATTGATTATCTAGTTTAGGACAAAATACACAAATAATATATATTTACATATTGAGTGTATGTGGCGCGTATGTCGTCTTCGACGCTGTTACCCCCACTCGCAGCATACGTTGATAGGAACATGTAGCATATTTTGTAATTCATACATTTGGTCTTCATGTGCGTATTATTTGTGCCTACATGATATTTGGGGCTGACTGTATCTATAGCATAATATTGCGGGTGTATACTCGCACGTTTGGAGAAAGTTTACGCTAAACACTGAAGTAGTCCGCAGTCAGGAAACATGCTTCTTTGGACTAACCATCCCCTGCTCTAGCTTAAATTTGCTTATAAAATATACGAGTATAGTCGTATAAATACACTGAAATAATTATAACAATATTAATACTCCGTAGTGATATGCTTAGATAACCCTTATCAGTCTAGTGACCTTCTCTCTGATATTTAGTAAATTGTAGAAAGATTTGTTCAAGTGTAGTCTGTGAGATGTTGTAGTCCTCAATGAGTAGATCTCGTTTCGCATTTTCCATAATGCCGAACATCCTTGACCAGGGTATGCTGCGGTCTGGCAGGTAATACGTCAGTAAGCCTTGGTATTCTTCCCTAAAAATTAAATGAAGTAAAGATTTATTCATAAGAGAAACAATAATAGCAATATAAACAAAGTGAAAATAAGGGGTCAGATACTGACATAATACGTGGTCGTACAAAGTTAGTATTCACAAAGCTCTTTATGTCGTCAGCAATGTTCTTGATTATTGCCGCAGAAGCATCGTCTGGTATCAATAACTTTATGGTCAACGTGAAACCTGCAAGCAGAAAATATTACAATTAGACTCTTGCTAAGCGTTATAAAAGAAAGTCAGACTTTTTTAATATTTTACTTTTCTTGTTTTACTCAAATGAGTAACAGCCATCTATACTATTTTTGCAGTCATGTCCATAATTACATCGTTAAACAAATCGGTAGAATTAAGCAAAGCATTTAAGTACCTTGAGAAAATATGTTTTTGAGATGCTGAGGTGTGCCAAGGCACTGGAATCGTCCATTGACCATGATGGTGAGCCGCGAGCACAGCGCCTCGCACTCCTCCATGCTGTGTGACGTCAGCACCACGCCACGACCAGAGCGTTGGACGCCGCGTACAGCTCTCCACACCTTTAATAAAACAACAAGTGGACTAATCACATAGTCGCGATACCATGTCTTGTGCCATAAGTATTTGGATCTACGAGCCTCATAAAGCAACGTCTGTGCACGAAACAAACATTTGTTATAAGTTTTAGAAAGCTGTAATACTGAAAACAATTTTTTATATTGGAAATGACCCGGGAAAACTTCCGAGGATTCGGAAAGTCCTTGGAAATGTTTTCTCAAATAATGAAATTGAACACATTTTTATGCCTACGACATTCATTGATTTTTACATGATACCGTTTCATTTTTTTATGTAGATATCGATGGACCATCGCTATATCGAAAAATATGACAATATTGACTTACGTGTCGTTTAGCAGCGGGATCTACTCCAGTTGTAGGCTCGTCCATAAACACTAATCTCGTGTTACCCAAGAACGCCAATGCAGTGTTCAGTTTGCGTTTGGTTCCGCCTGAGTATTGATCTACCTGAGAACCGAAATAAAACCAAATAAATATTGAGAACAAAAGTTTGTAAAAATTTTGCTATCTTTATCTGCTAAGTTATTTTGACGCATGTGCACAAATGCACACAGTGGAATTCTTCTTCCAGTAAATGATTTTCCCACAAGCAGAGTCGCTAGTAAAAGCTAGTTGTTATGTTATTACATATATAATTAAATAACGAATCCACGGATTAAATAAATTCATGTTTTAACTCTTAAGACACAGAGATAATTTATAAATCCTCCTTAATTAACTCAAGTATATTTTTTATTAACTGGTCTCTGCCTCACCCGTTTATCCAAATGTTTGCGGAAACCAAGAGACTGCGCAAGAATTTCGGCCCGCGGCGTGGGCACGTCGGAATGAAGACCACGCAGCATGGAGAACACGTGTAGCGTCTCGCGGCCTGTGAGCTCGCCGAACAGCGCGTCGAACTGCGGGCAGTAACCTGCGACACCACGTTTCGGACGTAAGTACTTAAGAATTCTTTAGAATTGTAGAAATTGTTTAGAAAAGTAATAACGCCCGCAAAATGTTTATTACAGCTTGCCTCTTTTTTACAGACATTAACTTTCTAAAATATAAGAGAAGTGTCCTGCAATTGTGCGATAAGTGTGTAGAAAGTAGATGGTAAGTACCTTAACGTATGGACGTAGTAATAAAACGTTTAAATCAAACGAAAGTAAAAGTGGCTACCCTGGCGTCAGAATAAAAGGCCATTTTCTCATTACATAATTATTATTATAAGAATAAAGCTGTAGTATAATTCGCAAATAATACATCTTCATACACCTTATAAGTTAATACATCTTCGCGCCAAATACCGTGGTAACGACAAGAGTTTTATTAAACACTTACCAATATTCTGGTAAACATCTGTGAGTTGTCGCTGGACCGAGTATCCGCTTACGTAAGCGTCTCCGCTTGAGATAGTCTCGTCTCCCATAAGCATCTTGAATGTGCTAGTCTTTCCCGCTCCGTTCACGCCGAGAAGTCCGAAACATTCCGAGTCACTTACACCTATAACGTTAAACATATCTTAAGTAAAAATATCATCGCATTTGTTTATCGTAGTCTGTTCAGAATGTTTTTGTTTTCCGTATTTTGTATAATTCTCTTTGGTTTTTATTTTACCTTCACTGATCTTATGTTTTTATCTGTGTTTAGATTGGGACAAGATCTCAGAAAAATATGTAAGATCCAATTAAATTACACACACACACATCTAAGGTATTGCAGTATGTAATACCTACGTCACCTTTTTTTTTTTTTTTTGTTCCCATCCTTTGCCTATGTGCCTAGGTCCAAGATCCGGTGGCATTGAGACCTAGGCAGGCACCGGCCCTAAAGGGCCCCGCAAATTATGCTGACACTGCTCTTCGAGGCGCGCGTGGAACACTACGCGCCGTACACACGGAAGCCGTTAGGGGTGTTTCGGGCGACGAGCTACCCAATGCTCGTCACCCGACGGTCCGCGCCTACGGAGGCCGACGATCCTCAGCAGACGTTCGACGCCCGCGTCTTGTGCGTCTGCCGTGGCGGATGGGACGTTGGGCGCTTTGGCGCCGTATCCGTTCCGCCACCTCCTTTGCGAGCATCACGTCCTCGCAGAAGGAGGTGACTGCGTCCCACTCTCTCGCCCCGGAGCATGGCTTCTACCAGGCCCCGACGCGAGAGGTCTCCGCCACCGATGGCCGTAGTGAGAACACGGCGGTGCTCAGCCCAAGCTGGGCACACCTCCACCGTATGCTCCACCGTGTCCTCCGGCCGATCCGCACAGTAAAAACACGCGGGCGTATCCTCCACCCGGATCCGACACAGGTACCTGCCGAAGCAGCCGTGACCGGTCAGTACCTGCGTCGTCCGGAATGAGAGGACGCCGTGATGTCTCGTCAGCCACACCTCGAAGAGGGGACTTACCGCCGCTATCGTGGCGTGCCCGCCTACGTCACCTTCCAAAATCTATTACATGTTGTAACTTAAGATATCATCTGAGGTGGTGTAGATATCTTTTTATTAAACAATAGCGATCTTAAGATACGGACGATATGAATAAAAGAAATTTTATTAGCTACTATAACAGTAAAATAATAATAAGTTACCTATAAACGATATATTATGTATTAAGGTACGTTCGGGTAAGATCGGATACGGGGTAAGATCGTATATCGAAAAAATACCACGAATCTATGGTTATTTTTTAGTTTAAGCTATGTAGGCGACTACGCTGTCTTTTTTTGCCCCACCCTATATACCACAGCTGATCTACGACCAAGAACGGGTGCGCTATGTGTATTGAAACAAAAAAGGTGGATTTCGTTCTTCTTAACATTTTTGAGACTTCTGTTTGATTTTGTGGACCTTATCGTACTATCATTAGAAGCGTTATTAGAACGGAGTCCGAATTTACCCCGCGAAGGTCCGATCTTTTCTAAGGGTTTTAAATTTCTATACAGATATTATCATCTATTTTTAAGCTTACACAGAGAGAATTGGAAGATGATTAAATTATCACATAAAGTAGCATTAATAAAAATTGTTCGTATCGCTTAAATATTTTATGAGAAAAAAGATATTTTCGAGACTCCTCGCAACACACCGATAAACCGTCCGAAATTAGCCGAACGCACTCTATAAGAGTACAAAACTTACTAAACGATACTTGATCAACAGCAAGATGGGCGCCATAATACTTAGATAAATTTTTAGCCACAAGTCCGTGGTCTGCCAAGCTGCTATTGTTTATTCTATGCACGTGCCGCGCCTCATCAGCAACGTCTTTGTCCAACTGAGTCTCGTCGATCGGCGGCGGGGTCTTCTTAAATCTAAACACCTAACAAATAAAAGACTTTTTTTATACATATCAATAACCAACGACATGATTACCCATAAACAGTAGCAACACCACCTACACTTCGGATTCCAAAATACTGCGTCGTATTGCACTCCTTCGCCGTGGAACAATGGATATGTCTCATATGAGACCTATCATCCAATAATTATACTGGAATTCGTCAAACTATACAAAAGTTCTTGCATAACATTGGAGGGAGAAATAGACATTGCGATTGCACTTATTCAGCAGGAGTCTACTAAAAGATACCTGCCACCAAATCACCTAAGAGGAGCAGTTATATTGATTTGTATGTATTATAGCTACTTAATATTATGATTGTTATAAACAAACTCACTGCAGAACCAACCTTATAAAATATGCGGTACTCTATGAACATCAATATCGACCAAAATACACCGGCGCTGAACATTAACACGACCAAGTAGCGGAGAACGCCGCGTTCATTCCATTTCAGATGTGAATTTTCCTGTACTAAAACATAGAATCATAATGTTAAATACAACTACTTTGTATACATATTTTTTAAGTGGCATAAGCAAATACTTGAAAAATTTTTCAAGTTGTGAAGTACCCACTTTGAAGAGCTATTTTTAATAACTGAGTTAAAACAACCATATAATCCTACTTATGAACTGCCATAATTGTACGTTTGTAATAAAAATTATGAAACTGATTGAAATGTCTTGGATCAACACGATAAAAATATATTAGTGGGTTTCTTATTTGCCGAAAAACTGCAAAGTATGATTTTTCAAGAAATATTTTTTACAGGCGGAACTAATAAAAGCTAAAATTCTAACATACTACAGCAAGTCCGGGTAAAGTTACACATCAGCTCCATTGTACACTCCCCCATGTTGGGCGTTATGGCGGCCAGAAAGTCACATCCTTGCAAGCAGGTGTATTCTATTAAACCGATTTGGTTCAATTTCCTGAAGGAAGAAATAATTATTCTTTTAACTCTCTCAACGATAGGTAATTTTTTTTACCATACATCAGAAATTGACGATTTTAATAACAGAAACATAATATTATGGAACGGAATTAATTTTATCCAGGCTTTTATTATTGACGACTATTGAGGTAATTTAAGATGCTTTCTAATAAAATTATATATTATCCATCGGTAGTAACTATTTGACCCTGTAGCAAATATAACATTAACATAATATGTTAAACTATAATTTCAAATTTTACTTTGAAAACTATTTTACAGTAGGCACAAAATAAGAGTAATCAAGCATTAATAGCATTGTAACCCATGAGGGTACGCCAGGCCAACAGCCAGTTTCTTAATGAACTGTAGAACTAAAAGTAACAGGTATAAGAGGAAAAGTAACAGTAAATTTAACTGATACTGTCAATGAAGAAACTGGTTGTAAATGAAGGTTCTTTCCCCGCACAACCTGCATAATTTAAAAGTAACTATCAGTCTCACCTCACACACGTGACTAGATTATAGAGTGGGAAGAACTGTAATATGTAATCTATGATGTCAGCCACATCCTGCGTGGTGAGCTGCGGTGCAGACAACGCTTCTACAATCTGGGCCCCCATCATCCCTGTATAAACATACACTTGGCTAATTTATACTGTTTTGGGAAACAGTGAATAAGATATATTTCCTAACGTAATTAACTTTGAGCATTCAAGATAAATTTTCAGGCTTCATATTATTTCTTAAAACAAAAACCGTCGAAGCGACAGCTACATCCGGAAACCCAAAAAACTTTTCCTTTCTAATCCTATACCTTTTCTCTTCCCCTCCTGCTTCTCTTTTTTCTTTGAATTGTGGTTAGTAATGGGCGGTGGAAACCACTCAAAATTAGTTGACCCACATGCTAATTTCCCTACCTAATAAAAAAACTAGAAAATCTTTATCCCAGATTTATTATTACATATACGTATACAGATTATTATAGCTTTTGTAAGATGCTATCTACCAAAACCTAACTAAGAAGAAAATGGTACCTACCAAATAGTACATTCAGGAAGAATACGACAACAAAACCGATTGCAGCCCCATTAAACAGGTGTGACAATATGTAGATGAGAGGCAGCATGGCCGCACCGTACAACATAAAGCATAGGTACAAATTCCCTGTAATAAATCACCATTAATAGGTACAAAGAAGTATATAATAGTTCGCGGAGTGTGTGGTCAGGATTACAACGTATATTTAGAATATATAATTTTGCATCAGTATAGTTCAGAACAGGAATTAGCCTAGTCCGTTGTGGAACGGACTGCCGAGACTAATGTCCGCAGGTTGAAATTCCAAAGACTATAAATTATCGCTTGCTTTAACGGTGAAGTAAAACATTGTGAGGAAATCTGCGTAGTGTGTGTGAAGTCTACCAATTCGCACTAGGCTATCGTGGTCGACTAAGGCCTAAAACCTGTCAGCAGTAGAGGAGGCCTGTGCCCAACATTGGGACAGTTATAATACAGGGCTGATATTCTAATATATACATATATAGTTCAGGTATAACAAAAACTCGATTTACCTAATTCTGCAGCTGTAGAAAGGCCAATAACTTGGAATATTGCGCATGAGATGATAATTGTGACGCATACGATAAGGAACCAAAACCAGTCGAACACAGCAGAACTACCCCAAAGCACAATCGGTTGAATACCGGCGGCTTTTTGTAACAATTTAGCACCAGACGCACGCTCCTGCAAATTGTTGTTTATTATTACATTATTGTTGTTGGGTAGAAAAAATATTTATTACCAACATTACGTTTGCCCAATTTTTCCAAGGTCCTATATAATTACTTGACTTGGAAAAATAGGATTTAAATTTTTTATGTTGATAAAAATTCATTGGTCCCCCTTTAGTTATCTTTGAGATTTGACTTTTTTTTACTGAACAAGGCACAGAATTATGTGATGTTTTATAATTTAATCCTGCAAAACATAGTAGCTTGTAATGCCAGCGTTTTATGAACGTAGGTGGTCACAATACGCACTATGCACTTTTCAGGGATAGAAATAAATGTGCATATACCTAATATCTTTACTCATAGTCCATTTTTATAAGCACACATACAATATCACATCTTTAACCCTGAAGGGGAAGACAAAAGTGCAACTAAGGCACCCACTTTTCGTCTGTGTATTCCGTTCCATGACGCGATTGGGGGCGAAACTGTCGCCATTAAGGGGAAAAATTCCTGCCTCCTGAACTTAATTACTATCATACTATAAATATAAGATTTGTAGCACTAGAGTAAACTAAACTTCACGCTACATCAAATTTAATCATACTGCACATATTAAAGTTACAAATAATAATATTAATACTAAATGATAACTGATAGCGAAAACAATACATACCTTTATATAAAACATAATGAACACAGCGCTAACTATTCCCACACTACTGCCGACGCCATTCGCAACTTGCATAGAAAGCATCTGAACCATCATTTGAATATTCCTCTGAAAAAAAAAGGACTAGAAACTAAAAACAGGTGTTTTATATATGTTTAAAACACGATGCGGCGTGATCGTGGACTCGTAGTGAGATATGAAAATAATCGAAACATAATAATATACTTGGTACAGGTTAAAACTGTTGCTAGTAAGTCTCCGGCCTTGGAAATTTATACTTGAAATACTGATTAGTCCACGCTTTTTCTCATTGGAACAAATTACCGGAATAAAAAGTAGCCTATAATAATTATTACATGGAGCGTCAAATTTTATCCATATCCATTTACCTGCTGTGTTTTATTATTTGTAATTAATAACACAAGTACATAAACGAGTAAAAGCCAGATTAGCCCCATTCATCAGGACAAGAACCCGACGTAGTTAACACGCAACCTAGTTCCAACTACACAGACTCAGTGAAACAGTTTTCCAAATTGCTGTTATGGGAGTATTCTTTACCTGATCTTCATAAGTAGCCTCCAAGGGATGATTGAACACGTTAATCAATGCCGAGGCATTGATGCTTTTCAATAGTGCGGCATGAATTGATGCCAATGAGGTGGCCACGTCGTGGTAAGCGAAGTTGCTGAACCAGGCCGTAGCAGAGTTGTCGTCGAATGTTGCGCCGGTTAGTACACTATGCCGCATCGCACCCATTGCCATCGGATTCTCTCCCTGTACCAAACGGGTTTGTCAGTTATCCTATCTTTTTTTATTTTTATACATAGATTATTTTGATAATGGCAGTGAAAATAAACCAAACTCATAGCAAAATTATGGTATGTTGATAATCATATGAAGCTACATATTCCATTATTCAATATAAAATATTTTTTGGACAAATAACCTACATCGAATTTTAACATATAAGTAAGATAAACTTTAAGAATCCATCTAAACGGGGACCTAGCGATTTATTAGCCTAGATTTTAATTAGTCTAGGGCAAGGACATTAATTTTAATCAATTTTACGGTTATTCACAAGTATCCATCTTTAATTTATTTTATATCATAAATCAACTAAACAAAACGTGTTTATTGATTGTAATGAAAATAATTTATAGTGGCATAAACATGGCAAGTTTTTGTATTTTATTTTTTTACAATTAAAAGCGCATGATTAACGTGGAACGATATCTCCACGCGAGTTATCTTGCATAATATAGATTAACAGCATACCCTGCTTAGGTAATATTGATCAATCATTTGATTATCGACTGTAGTAAGTCCCATCGTAGCTACAGTTGACTCGTTGTATATAAGCTCGTAGGCGCGTCTTGCTAGAGCACCCAAAGTTCCGGAATTTATTCCTTCGGTTCCATTGTACGACAAAAACGTCTCTGTTCTCGTGTATCTTAAAAAATAAAATTATTCTAAAAGTCTATTCATTTTTCAAGCCTATGACAATGAACTACACGTTAGTGTTGCGAATTTATATAACATTATGTGCATATCATTATGCAAACTTACCCTTCTTCAAGCGATAGCAGTCTGTCCTGTATAGAGGGCACTAAAGAAGTCATGATCTGTAGTACATACAGCGATGCATTCATGAGTAGTACTGGCACCAGAACTTGAAGGATGATCAACCACCAGGAGCGAATCCACACAAGCCATAACTTCAACCAAATTGCCTTAACGTGCTGTCGTATTAGCGGGAATCCGGTCATTATTTCTGTGTCCTTGTTCACTGTTACACACATATACATTGTTGTTACTTATTTGCGCAAATCTATACTAATATTAGAAAGCTGAAGGGTTTGTTTGTTAGTTTGAACGCGATAATCTCAGGAACTACTAAATCTATTTTGATTTTTTTTTCACTTATAGGAAGCTACATTACTCTTGAGTTCTATAGGTTAAAAAACACGCGGACGGACCCGCATAAGCTAATAAGTACTATAGGAAGTGTCGTAGTCGAACTCCGACTCGTGTAAAATTATATTAGGTTTTTCTACTCAGTATCTGCGCGGAATCTGGCATTTGTGCTTATTGTGGTAGTATGTGGCTTACCTTATATTGTTTCTAGTACGAAAAACACACGACAAAAATTGGGTGCATAAGTTTAGTCTCTGTCTATCCGAAAGGGACTAAGATGAGACGAGTGTGCGTTTGGCTAATAGATTCAACAGAAAGTACTGGTATTATTGTTGGTGTAACTCTAACTCTGCAGTAGTTACGCGATATCCCATTATTAAGCCACGAAATATTATTATTTTTGTTGAGAGCTAAAGTAATATCAACTTACATTGTTCCATAGAATCGCATTCAAGCTTTAGAAGGTCGTCACTTGAGGCGTCCGATGTCCCGGCACCGTCGTCTGACACAGAGTGCACTAAAGCAACGTCGGATCCCACACTACACAGTAAAAAGGAATAAAATGATTTTAAAATCCATTTGAAAAATCCACGTCCAATTCTTAACATGCTCTCGCCCAGCCATAGTAGGTAGGTAATTCCAAATAATAAAAACAGTTTGCAGAAATTTCAATCGACCATCTAAATTAAGTTTGTATTATTTTTACTTACGACATAAATACGTCTTCTAAAGTAGTCGGTATCAAACCGTAGTTCTTGATACTTATTTGTTCTGCATTATCTTCCAATTCCTTGAGCATGGCCTCAAACTTATTCGAATAATCGGTTGCTAATGTATATGTTATTTCGGAAACTAAAATAAGAAGACAATGAAATAGAATGACTCAGTAAAATAGCTAATTGTAAAATAATTAATAGCAAACTAAAGTATAAAACTAGATGTGTAGCCAACAGAATGCTGTGCATTTAGTGCCAGCATTTTCCGGTAGAGGAGAGATTGGTTAAGGGTTGCCGCAATGCCGACCTTTAAGAATAAAGGAGGAGCTGTTGTTGGCCGAACCTACCAATCGTAAATCTGTTTTTTCATTGATTTTTTTGTAATACAGCAGTAGCAAAGTGCCATCGTCTAACAATCCAATCACAAATTTAACACTTCCTTGGCTTCTAACACACTCACCGCGATCCTGTTTGATTGTAATGCTAGGAATGTATTTTTCAAGTAGTTTTGTACAAGCTTCGAAATTAAAATCTTCATTTTTGACAATAACCAATGTGTATCCGAGGCCGTAATGCCGCTTCAAGAAGTACGGAGAACCAACACACTGCAGTTTACCACTAGCCATTATTGCTATTCTGTCTCCAAGAATGTCCGCTTCGTCCATAAAGTGTGTTGTTAGAATCATGGAACGCCCTGCATTAAAACAAATATATCTTTATTTAGGATTTATCTCAACAAAATCATCATTATCTTTACACACAGAAAAAATATATAAAATATTAAAACAACCCGAAGACTATATATAACTGCAGACGGGGTACCTTTCTTTTCTCTTTGCAGTAAATCCCAAAGCGCTCGGCGGGAAGCAGGGTCCATTCCGGACGTTGGCTCATCTAGGAGAACCACTCGGGCGGCACTGCTAAGTGCAATCCCCACAGACAACCGACGCTTTTGACCACCTGACAATCCTTGCGACTGATAATCGCGCTATAAACATAAGAAAATCAATATTATACCAATATAATATCTAAGTACAAGTACTATCATTAAACTGAAAGGTCGTTTATGTAAGTATTTGATAAACTTACTAATACTGATTTTCTACGTAAGTACATATTGTGTCATTATAAAACTGTAAGAGTATGCGTACCTTGTCTTGCAGCTCTAACTTCTCAATTAAATTATCGATTTCTTGATAAAGTTCGTCACCGGTGAAACCTTTGAGCCTCGCAAAGAACTCCAAGTGTTCCCTGACAGTGAGCTCATTAAATAGGACGTTATGTTGAGGACAAAAGCCAAGATGAGCACGAGCATAATTCCCTTGAGTGGCTACGTCATATCCGGCAACAGTTACTGATCCGTGTGTCGCTTGCAAATTTCCTATAAATAACATTAATTATAATACAAGGTATGTAGGAGTTTAATTCAACCACAACGGTCAAGCTTATGATCTTTAGAAAATAGGAATGGGGATGGAGTAGGGGCAAGAGATTTACAGGGTGTTCAGTAATGTTGCTGAACCTAAAAAAGAACAACAAAGCTGCACTCGCACCGGCTATGTTTCTCTGATATAATATTTTACGTTAGTCGAGCGAGCCTATTCATATCATTTGAAATTTAGGAAATTAAGGATTTTAATTTGTAATGACATTTTTATTTATAATTAAGAGCACAGATCTACCATTAAAAAATATGACGTAAATAATTTAATGAATCAAAGATGACTTAAACACAGGTTTTTTTTTTTCATTATCTATAAATTAGCTCAATATCTATACACGTGCTGTAGCTGTGGCAACGATACGGTAGGTAAAGTTTAAGCTTACCGAACAAACATATACATGTACCATGTGTGATAGAATGGGCACTGGTCGCCCCTACGACAAAGAAAAAAGCTAAGCTAAGCTTAAACGACTCTTTCAGACAGAATATTGATAAATATTTTATAAGTATACTTTGACCGTATACTTATAAAATATTTATCAATATTCTTCTTCTATTTTTATATCTGCCATTAAAAAATATTAGATTGTATTACAATGGGAAAATAAAATATTTTTTATGATGAATAAGTAACTGACTTCCTGTATCGGGAATATCAGGCTGTCTATTATTAACTAGCTTTTGCCCGCGGCTCCGCCCGCATTA
The DNA here is from genome assembly GCF_014839805.1 of Manduca sexta. NCBI lineage: Eukaryota > Metazoa > Arthropoda > Insecta > Lepidoptera > Sphingidae > Manduca > Manduca sexta. The sequence goes on along the minus strand of NW_023595374.1, from coordinate 68,846 downwards.
TAAAGTTTTTCGAGCTAAAGTTTTCTGTTATAACAGTCACGCTATATATTTCCCGGGAGCCTATGTCCTTCCCATGGTTTCAAACTGTCTCCATACCAAATTTCATCTTAATACGTTGGCTAGTTTTTGAGTTTAACACGTTCAGGCAGATAGATGCAGAGGGGGACTTTGTTTTATAATATATTTTTGTAGAACTTTTTAAGAGGAACGATCCCGTCATACATCATTGTTGCATAATTTTAACCGTTTACGCAGTGCACGCAACGGAAGCTCTCAAAACTAATAAATTTTCCCTGTTTTTGCAACATGTTTCATTACTGCTCCGCTCCTATTGATCATAGAGTGATGATATATAGCCTATAGCACTCCAGAAACAAAGGGCTATCCAACACAAAAATATTTTTTCAGTTCAAACCGGTAGTTCCTGAGATTAGCCATTACTGCTCCGCTCCTATTGGTAATAGCGTGATGATATATAGCCTATAGCACTCCAGAAACAAAGGGCTATCCAACACAAAAATAATTATTCAATTCGAACCGGTAGTTCCTGAGATTAGCCATTACTGCTCCGCTCCTATTAGTCATAGCGTGATGATATATAGTCTATAGCACTTCAGGAACAAAGGGCTATCCAACACAAAAAGAATTTTTCAATTCCAACTGGTAGTTCCTGAGATTAGCCATTACTGCTCCGCTCCTTTTGGGTATAGCGTGATGATATATAGCCTATAGCACTCCACGAACAAAAGACTATCCAACACAAAAATAATTTTTCAGTTTGACCCAGTAGTTCCTGAGATTAGTGCGTTCAAACAAACAAACAAACAAACAAACTCTTCAGCTTTATATAATAGTATAGATGTATATTATTGTTATTCGCTTTCTGTACTTCTGCGCAAGTGAATGTTTTTGTTTTGATATTTTTATTTTAACGACTACGACTTTTCGAGACTATTTTGACGATTGCTGCTTTAATGAATTACCCACGCTTATTCAACAACGGACTTTGATTTCTTGCTTGCTCGACTGATTTTGTTTGTTCTACCGGGTCTCGAAAAGTAACGATGAACCATCAAAACCATTGTGTTAACTGTGTCAGCTACATGGCGTTGTAACACTAAAGGAATTCGTCCAATTGAAAACGAAATAGTTCTTTCAATAATATAAAAACAGTATTAACTCATGCCTGATTCCATGAAGGAGTAGATAAAAGAAGATATGCAACCGACACTTAGTTTCATCTTGCGATAAGTACCTTTATATCGGTCCTCGTCGATCCCATGCGAAAATTTCAATTCTGGTTATTATCTAAGCCAGCTGCTCATTAGTAAATACGGCAATCCAATGGACAATGATTAGGTGCTGTGAACATCTTGTGCTATCGGGTAAATGCGAGTTATTCACAGAAAAGTGTTTTTTACGCTATATTCTATAGCGATTATTTCTTTACTCCCATTGTAGACAGATTTTTTTTTCTAATTTAGAAATGGTTCTATTATTCCTATAAAATAATGCATAAATCATCTCTGTAACACCAAGCCCAAGGTTCTATGAAGTTTCGCCCGTTTTCTTTGTTTATTGATAAAGAATGGTACTAACTTATAATTACTTATAATATTTAGAATCTGTGTACCTATTCAACAAACATGTGTATAAATATTTCAACATAATTATTACGCAATGTTGTCTGTGAATAGAATTTGTGTCCGATTTATGAATAAGCTCGTCCTTAACCTTATCGGAGGATGGATATAAGTTTGTCCAAGTGTGGTTCGACTAGTTCTGTATAAAATGCTACGTTATTGATTGTCTACATATAAAATTCTTTACAAACCTGTTAACATAGCCATGGTGGTTGATTTCCCCGCACCGTTGTGTCCGAGCAGAACAGTAATTTGGTCGTCGTATATTTTCAGCGATAAATTGTCAACAGCTACATTAGCGCCAAAAACTCGTGTTAGTCTCTGTAAAAATACATATAATTTACACACCAAACTTCATGTACTAAATTATCAAAGTTATAAAAATATATTTACATTCATTTCCACTCCAACGAAGTGACCTGTTGGGTCCTTTTCTTTAACAATATCATCCGTGTTACTGTCGTCGAAGTTGTCGTCTGAAAAATACATCCGCATATGATTAACAGATCATTTAATAAAAATAAAAACCTTTAATAGTCTACTTTCTGGATGGGATTTTTTTCTGTACTATACGGTTCCAAGACTCAGGAGGGTGTGAACAAACCTATTATGACTTATGACAAGCCCCTTACATACTAACATCAGACTAAATAGGTACCTATTTCCAATCACAGCAAATTGGAATTAGAAATACCTACCCACGTATAATGATTTCTTATTTTTATGCGAATGTTCGACATCGAAATGTAACTACTTTTCGGAGGTCTCTCCACCCAGTTACCTTGAAGCAGCCTTCAAGGTAACTGCAACTTTGCAGCCAAAGTCTTCGAAATATCAGGAGAAAATTGTAACATAACAAAACGCGATAAAATCCGAAAAATAGTTTCATTACGATACCTACTTACGTACTTATATAATTAGGGTGATTAACCTAAGAAACTTACCACTTAAAATAGTTTTTTTCGGGAACCAAAAACTTTTTTGGATGGGGAAATACCATTTTTGTGGCATACCGAACGAGCCCGGTAGTACTTGTTCTAAGTACAGAGCTATCAACATGTAGAGCACACAATTTACAGACATCATTATAATAACGTGACCAAATACGAAGCGATTCGAATCCGTTGTAGGAGATTGCATAAATTCTCCCCATTGCAAACCTAAAAAAAATTAAAAATATTGATTATGAATGATGTACTTAAACTACTTTGAAACTCTTATATCTACTCAGGTATCGTGAAACAAAAAAATCTCACCTCCAGTACTCTCCCTGCCAAGCAGTATCTGGAAACCAAAGGACATGGCACAATTTAGACTCAAACATGTGAACACTTGCAATCCAAGCGACACATCATTATCCATGGATAGCAGGAGTGCCGGAATGTATGATAACATCCAAATAATGCCCGTAAACAATGCCGCCGTGCCGCCTAAAATAAAAAGGTAACATATACTTATTGCAAAAATATTTACATGTAGTCAAATAGCCAGAATAATATTATTAGAACTAGCTTTTGCTCGTAGCTTCGCCCGTGGAAAAATATTCCGGGATAAAATTCCCATTACATATTTTCCGAGGATAGAATATATTTATAATATATTATATTTTAAAACATTCTAAGAGGAACAATTCTGTCATACATGATTTTTGCATAACTTTAGCTAGAAGAGTACAATAGGTAAGAAATCATTTTAAGACAATAACATTTGGAATGATTGTATTATATGGAAGTTCGACGTTTTAGAAGTAAAAAGGTGTTCGGTGTTGATTACTGAAATATTGGCATGATAGGATAGCTATTTTTACGATAGAAATACCATAGGGCACACGGTTAGTGGGTATAAATAACAAATGCTTACCTTTTGAAAAAAATCCACTTATCATAAAACAAAAAAATATTGTACAAACTAAATACAAAACTATAAAAAACAATAGTACTGTCCACGGAGTGTTTGTGAAAACGGCGTAATCACCAAAACCATCTTCATTGGTAAACCAACTGACCTAAAAAAATATTATAAATTATGTCTCAATTACTGGAATCACAAGTATCCACAATACAACGCGTGGTACAAAGCCTACCTTTAAAAGCACTAAAACAAGTGTTGCCGTCAATAATAAATAAATAAATTGCTTGGAAAACCACGCCGTCCAATGCAACCATGTTGGAAGACCCATTATTTTCATTGTTTCCTGAAATGAATAAAAAAGCATGACAATGTAACAAAGATAAGTATAGTAAACTGTATATCTGATATGTTATTGTATAATATTATATTATTCAAACCTTTAATTGAAGTTCTTTCTCTGTTGTAATAGCTCTTACTATGTTTACCGCTGTGTAACTGAAACTAAGTAATATAAAGGAAGGGAACAAAAATTGCAGTGCTTCTACAGCTAAATCTTCTACATAGCTTGGATGAGGATATCTTTGTATTTGCACATTAAATTGCCGTATTTCTTCTTTGCCAGTTAATCGTGCAATTAATTCGGTAGATATAGAATGCTGTAGTGCTATAAACATTTCGATTACGTATCCTGTAAGAAAAAATCAAATATAAATTTTGGTCATGTAGGTACATAACAGTCTATAAATAATTTAATAGATAAAAGTGGTACTAATACTAATAGAAAACAAATCAGCATTTTTTTTTATCGGTATGTTTTTCTGTTGTTTGTCAGCGTACATCACCGAAACTTTTAAATGGATTTTCATATACTTTTCCCTGGTGGACAGAGCGTAATTGGGGGCAGAATACAGCATTGTTTCATTAAAATCAGTTATAATAAATGTGAAAATAACTATTTTCATGAGAAAGAAAATTGCTATATGCAGTACCTGGATCGTTACCACCTGCCCAGGAGAATGGAAACCGTGGTCCTGGAAATTCAAATGCCGGAAAAACAGAATCTGTTCGCCACGTGCGCCCACCGCGCCCTAAAAACGAATTTAATCGTAGTCTTTCAGGAAACCTTAATTCATAAGACAAATCCATAGGCAGTTCCGTGGCACCTGAAACATAGTAAAGACATTACTTGAATATTTTATGTATTGCATCATTATCTTAAAAGATTATTAAGTAACTTAAGTTTAACTTGATAGGTACATACTACCTTGCGCACTTAGTATGCTATACTACGTGATCGTTTAATTTAGACTTTGTATAAAATTTGATTATTGAAATAGATAGATAATATAAAAAAAATCCACTACACCCTTTTACGGGGCGCAAATTTCATCTAAGTCCAATTGATGGGTTCATTCATAATATCTTATAAATATTTAAACATCCAAGAAAAGTGGAATACTAACCATAAAGTGAATCGTGAAACTGTACTGCAGCTACAACTTCTCGCGCAATAGGCTCTGAACTGTAAATTCCTCTTAGAGCCTCGCTATTGTTGTATCCATCAACTCTGATTATCAACTTCAATATATCATGAATTGTACTATTTTCATTTATACCAGGTGGTAATGTCACATTAGCTAAATTTGGTGGCCAGGTCATATTGGAGAGATCAGGCCATTCGGGTGGCAAGGTTACATTGGAGAGGTCAGGCCATTCGGGTGGCCAAGTTACACTAGGAAACTCTATCGAATCAGGTGGCCAGGTTATGTTCGAAAGATCTGGAAAGTCTGGCCACTCTGATATGTCAGGGAATCCTGGCATTGCCTCCTCTAATATTGGAGCTATATTTCTAGCATTCTGAGTAATCAAGTTAGCCATCGCACTTCTTACCACATCTTCCAGCATTGGACTTTTCGGAGAGTAGGCAATTGACATTCGCGTTAAATTCATAACCATTCTGAAAAATATATAAGAGTCTAATTTCAATTTCTTTATTTTAAGAGTATCGTATAAACTATACAATATACAAGGAACCTAACTTAACCCTGCAAATCAACTCTCCAGCGCAAGTTTCGGCGACTATTGTAAGTAGGTAATATACATAATATCAAGAGATTATTAGTAAATTCTGAGTACATGAAGACTTAAATATAAAAATGTTTACAGTTTATTGTACTCTGTTATCAGTAGCTAGGTACAGATATTTGACTTGGATTTTTACTATAATTAAATTAATTAGATTTTTATTATTATAGTTATTTATAATTTCGATCTAGATGTCTTTTTTGTAAAAGCAATGAAACATGAACTAAATCAAACCATACTTACAACACATCGAGGGAATGATTGAGACTATAAGCGGGTATTGGCGGGAAAGTGACAGAATCCCGTTGAATTGGTTCAATCTGCCAACGCAATATAAGCACCAGTGTTGTTGTTAACACCGGCAACAACACTTCTGTGGCGGTTTGTAGCGGATGACGCCATTGTTGCAGGAAATTTTTCCACATTAACAAACGGAATTTTGTAAAGGCATTCGCCTCCCGCTTTATCGATGTCCTCATATTTTTTTTGCGTTTTAATTCCTGCATTACAAATTGACATTTATTCGTTTGCAAGCATGATTTATCAAAATGATAATAGAATATGCGTAATGTATAAGTGAAATAAAATCATGAAAAATGGAATGTCTGTCGTAATATTGTTATCAATTGTTATTTTTTTAATAGACTACAATAAGGACGGAATACCTAACGTCGTCGTGTAACTGATAGCTTGTATTTTAAAACGACCAGGTAAGGTTTATTTATTTATTAATTAATAGACACACCAACGATTTATCACACAAAAATACGAAATATCCACAATATAAGGTACTTATTCTAGGTGACAAATCTTTACAGGTATATACAACACTATTGGCTAAATATTTTTTTGTCTAACAGAAAATTGAAATCACATATATAAAATAAATGCAAACTTAAAATCTTTTAAACTACAAAATTATGACTTAGGCTAATTAAATTAAAATATTAAATTTCACACAGGTACAACATAAACTAGAATTACAATTGAAATAAATAATTATATTTTTAGAATGTAATATAAAAAAAAATTTGCTTTGGAATCTTAAATAGTTATAGAAGAATTATAGAAGAAAAAATTTATAGATATTATCATAATTACTGTACAGGATTTCATAGCACCTCCTGCGAAATTGGCAAACACTATTTATAGTAAAGATATCGAGTTCACCAAGGGGGTTCATCTCGTTATAGGACTTTGCTAGTCTATTTAGGGGGGCATATTTGCCTAAATTGGTTCTACTGCGAGGTAAGGAAAAAGTTTGAGATGAAGGGAATCTTGGTAAGGTGCGAGGAACGGAAAAATTTAATCGCGACAACAATTCGGACGATATCATGTCTCCATGTATCAGTTTGTATAAAGTTATAATATTGCCCGCTTTACGTATGGCTTCCAAAGAATCCGTCTTAAAGTGTGACAACCTCACTGGGTATCCTGCTCGGTACGGACAGGTGCGATCTTTGAAAGCCAAAAAACGAGTAAAGTTCCGTTGAAGGCGTTCGACTTTAATAATATGTTTATTATACGTTGGATTCCATATGTGGGAGGCGTATTCCAAGTTATCCCGCACTAGTGAATTATATAGAACTATTAAGGTGTTAGGATATTTAAAATCTTTGCCGACCCGTTTTAAGAACCTCAACAGTCGCCAAGATGTTTTTATAATTTGGTCCATATGTAGATTAAAGTTTAATTTTGAATCTACAACTCCAAGATCACGCATTGCTGTGGTTTTATTTAATGCAATTCCGTTTATTAAATAAATAGAATTTATAATATTTGTGTTTCTAGTTAGCCTAAGACGTGCGCATTTCTCAGCATTTCAAATCATTTTATTATTAATGCACCAATCTTGAGTGGAGTCTAAATCTGACTGAAGTAGTGTGACATCGCTTTGGGACAGTATATGTCTGTATAGTTTCAAGTCGTCTGCAAGAATTTTAAAGAACCCCGGTGAGAGCCTTGGGGTATGCCTGACTTGACAGTAAATGACAATGAACGATAGACGAGAGCCGTAACACACTGAGCTTGATTCTCTAAGTAGGAACCCAACCAATGCAATAAAGATCCGTGAATGCCATAACATTTTAGTTTAGACAATAATAACTTATGGTTAACTTTATCGAACGCGGAACTAAAGGTTGTTAAACTTGTAAAGTTATCATTAAGCGGCTCACTAGGTACAGAGCCGCCTGATGGTAGATTACATCAACATTCAACATCATTAAGCCCAATGGTCATAAACGCCGGAATTATACCGAATACCTCCCTAGTATGGCAGACTGGGGTCAATTGGAACGACTTTGGGAAAATAGTCTTGAGTGATGTCAATATTCATTCTATCTAACCAGTAATTATCTCAAACTAAAGCGAAATTATATCACTATGAAATAACAGCACTAATTTGGATTATTCAGTGCACGTTACTTTGGACTTTAATTAAAAACATGTATTAAAAACAATCTGGAAATAAATAACATGCGTTTCAATTGCTCCGCACCCCCATTTTCATTATTTTATAAAATAATATATGGTTCTATGTTAATATTTACTACAATAATCCCTACTGGGACAATAAAAGTAATGATAACCATCAGCTAAGATGTAAATAAAACAATACTTGTATAGTAATACAAAATTAAATAGTATCAAATTATTTACTTCACTTATCAAAAAAACAATACAATCCTATAAAAATATTAGATGGTCATTACGTTCCAAGACACAAGTAGCTCCTTTTCTCTCTAAAAAACTTCTTCACTATAAATAACCGTTTGTCAATTTATCTTATCTAAATTAATTCACGTTTTTTTGGTTCCAGTCTCCCCTACCTGTCTTTAGAAGTATATTCAACTACCTCTGCTTTGTGTACCGTTCCATATGCGATAATTAGTTTTTAAGCGTCAATGCTTTGCTAAATAAAAACAATATCAATAAGTATTTATTGTTATTACAAAACATTGCAACAGACATTGAAATGCGTGTTGGACATTAGCGAATTAAATAATAATACGTTTAATATTTTCTTTTAAATCCATACACAAATCCTTGATAAAATGATAAATAAAGATATTGAAACAATATTTTAAAAGGCCACAACGTTTCAATCTACCAGAAAACTTATTAGATTTATCAAGTAATCACGACCAGGGCCTTGAATGAATATGGGTATGAAAGTACAATGAGAAATTTATTCTTCATTCTTTTCATATCGACCGGACCGCCCAACGCGCTATGTCGGCGACTATAACAAAATGTGCTTAAGGCGATACCTCAAGGTCCATTTTCATACATTTTGTTTCGGCTTTAATCTGGGTAACTAAACAAGTATTGGCAAGTAAAGAATTTAAATTCACGTCTAGTTAGTGATTAGTTCTCGCAGTTGAAGAAAAATGTAAAAATAATTACTAATCATGGATATTTCTGCCTTTAAAATTTCGTCAGATTAAATTTTAAAGGCCGAAATATCCATGATTTTTAATTATTTTTACATTTTTCTTTCAACTGCGAGAATTAATCACTAACTAGACGTGAATTTAAATTCTTTACTTGCCAATACTTGTTTAGTTACCCAGATTAAAGCCGAAACAAAATGTATGAAAATGGACCTTGAGGTATCGCCTTAATGAACGCTGCGTCATAATAAAATTACCACGTTATCAATCTCTCGTAACATAGATCATGCACAAAATATGCTTGTACTGATCAACACAAAATCTGTGCTTTCCTATTAATTTTAAAAACCTATCAGGTAATGTTGGTATTAGGATATTTGAATGTGTCCGGATACCGACTACAATTATTGGCAAGGTGTAAAACTAGCCATAGGAGGCCACGTGAATGTGTTCTGGGATTAGCGTGTGTACCTATATCACGTTTCGAACAGGTCCGCTTGATTATATCGATTAGCAAAGCTTGATTACATCGATTATATCGATAGTCTCGTCTAATACTTATTCATTATTATGTTTAGTTTATTTAAAGCTTTATCCTAAAACTATTATTAGGAAATAATAATTATTATTTAGTGGATGGAAATGTAGGTGTTTATTACAAAATATTATGATGCCGAAAGGATTCGATAAGCCCGTTATCAACATTTCGGGAAATTTCGCATTATTTTATTAATGAACGTTCTACTATTGACAAAATCCTCGTCAATATAAAGGAGACCATGGAGTTAGAATACGACGGTGCAAGTTACATCCTAAATATATCAGCATACAGGACTCATTATTAAAAACAGCTTAGTCTGCTTAATAGAATATGTATTATAATCATACTACAATGATTATAAAGCTGTTACCAGTGTCGTAACTAGGAAGGTGCCAGTGGCGCCCAGGCTCACTCTGAGGGACTCTGGAGAGACGCAAACATACCTAGATCAGGCCTTGCTTTGGATCATATATCGTCGCAATTATAGGAACTAGCATCAGGCGCATAAAATGCTAGTCACAGCATTATCTTTTATTATTATCATTACCTTTGGCCGATAAATTATAACATATCATGAACAAACTAAAAAATAATTATGATTCAATAATTTTATACAGACACCTAAATCACTTACGGTTTAATGAAATATTGTGTTCTAATTACATTTGGAGAACAAAAAATAAACCCAAACAATGAATACTATGCATAGAATTAATCAATAAATCGCGCACACACTGTTTCTATACGTCTATAGTCACTAGCATATTGAAATACTTGACTAACAACACAATAGCATTTCACGCGCACCTGTCGATTACTGTCCTGTACCGAGCCTACGCACTTGTTCGCCTCTTATCAACATTAGATAACAAACATCGCAAAGATAAAGCTTCTGAATTCAATACTGAACTGTTGGCATATAAGTTGTATTTGTTTTAACATATGAGAAGAACCTATGACTCAATAATTCTGAGTAATCACAATTACCCATACTTCTTGTCAGTTTTCGGTGACTTATAGAATTTTTTTAAGTTGGACCACACCTGATGTTTGGTCGAAAAAAATACCAACGTGACTACACTGTGTGTATCAGATGTAACGTATTTATTTCTGCGTTGCAGCAAAAAAATGCTCGCTACACAAATGGTGGCTTACGTTCGATGTGCATTCAAATAGGTGCAGTGCATCTTTTGACTACACTGGCAAAGCCGCTCTCTAAGTACTCTGTTATAACCAGCCCCTGTCTAGCACTTATAAAATAGCGAATATTATACTTACGATATAATGTACTTGGTTCTAAGTAATTTTATCTATATATATATGTTCTCACCAATTCAAATAATATGATTAATTAACATATTAATATATTGCTGCCTCGGTAACGTGGTTGCATTGTGTACGCCCTATACGGCTACCGTACTGAGATCTGTGGTTTGATTGGTTATTGGGTTATTTTATATCAGCCCGGTCTCTAAAATTGTAACATCTCTGTTTACTCCAAGTATGAAAAAAGCGTGTTTCTTAATGTTATGTACATACGTATGTACATATCTTAATACAAAGCCGGGATACGAGCGAGGAGGCCACCTAAAAGTTTGTAGTGGAATAGGGTTGTGGACTAGTAACGCCGCAGTGAACTCTTTTTACCGTGGGGAAAAACGCGTTTCACAAAGTTTACGGCCCAATATCCACAATCGGCAGAATACCATCATTCGAAAGGGCATTGGGCTGAGCCCCTAAGACTATGAACTGCCTATACAGGCATATCAACCAAAACCGACGGTGGCTTTCTTCGCCCCCATATAATATGGCACCAGGATCTTGTTACACTAGCACTTGCGCGGAACCTTTCATGCACGACTCCGTACAGCGAAGGCACATCTTTGACGTCTATGATAGCGGGGGGGCGTATTGTCTTCCACTCCGATGTCACTTGATGTGAGCGGCCCCCTACTGCGCCTCTATCTACCATACCGTTCGTAACAGGCGACTAATAGCGTACATTGGGGTTATTCGACATACATTCGGGATTGTATGTTCGTCAAAGTGACATATGATTTTTTATAAATAACGTTTTTATTATATAGGTAGGTATATTAAAGTACTTTGAAAATCAATGTAGTAAAAATATCTGATTCACTAATTTCAGTGGTTTGTATTGTGTGGGTTTTATCTAACAGTGACGCACCTAAAATACTTAAGTTACACCTGCTCGTTGAATCACGTTTCTGTTTTTAGTGCAAATCAAGTACCTGTGTACCAAACAGAACGAATCGTTTACTAGTACTCGAGGAACGATGATGACAAGACACTTAAACATTTCACAAATACGTTCATCGTTATCAAGGAGTACCTTGTTAATACTTATTAATTGCTTACATACGAATGTACTGTCGCTTGCAATATAGAGTTCGCAGATTTTTTAATATAATATCTATGTGTGATATGGCGGTGTTATAAATAAATATTGTCGTGGGTAATATTCGGCCTTATTAACATCTACATTTAGAGAGGCTCTACATCGACGAGTGCCAAGTATAAAGTTACATGCAAAATAGCTTGTTTACGGGAGAGCGCATAAAAAGAAAAGATGTGTTATTATTAAATTTTTCAGACAAATTTTAAATAATATCAGTAATTATAATATATGTTTATAATTTGTAAGTTAATACAAATATTTTATTTTATGAGATGTTACAGTTATTCGTATCTACATCATCATAATTGGTCATGTATACATGGAATTGGATTGATTTAATCCATCCTGAATACAAAGGTTTGTTATGTTCAAAAATGAAATAGTATCGTGTTGCCCGCAAAATGTAACAATAAAGATTTTGTAATTTCACGCTTTAAAAGTACTTGCACCTTTAATGGTCCAATAGTCTTGTGATCCTTATAAGCAACAGAATCGATTGGGATAATTTTTTTTTTTTTTTATAAATTGCCATTTTCCTGCTAACTGTAATTTTTTTTCAATATCCGTGAAATCAGATCTTGAAGTCTTTAAAAATAATGGATAGTTTCCTAAGAAAGTTTTCCTGTAGCTGCAGCAGTTATGGCCTTACTGTTCCATCTCAAAAATCCTTCCCGTATAATAATATTATTACAGTAGATAACTAACAAAACTAAATAAGTGTTGTATAGACAAAATTTATATTCAACAATTATGTTAATTTTGTGTTGTTTTTAAATGTTATTTCCTTGTATTTATAACATAATATTGTTCACATTATCTCTGATTCTGATAACTTTATTAATGCCTGACTAATACAGTGCTTATGCGTTTACTTAGCTTACCGAGCCATTTAAATTAGGCATCGACTTGATAAAAATATTTAGTGTGCATATAAACATAAAAAAAATAATTGATAAGATTACTTTAAGTATGTTTTAATAATTTCTTATTAGCACATACCTATGTAGAGTTAAATAATTAAGTATTGGGTTTGAAGGCGCTTTTGGAGTCGGCTATTTTAAAACTTCCTCCTTTTCAGTTGGTTTATGTTTCGGTTTATCAGCAGTAGCACGCATTCTATGACACCGAGTGGTCGAACTCGGTGAACCTCACGATATACCAATCTTTCTTTAACTCGCAGCGAAATTAATCAAATAGAAAAATAGGAAGGAGTTGGAAATATTAATAGTTCAAATGTTTACATAACAAAACGGGGGATAAAATCATCAATAAGGAGGCATTGTTATCTCAAGAATGGGATGTTTACAAGTAGAAAAGCCAGTTGTAAAGCAATACGGATAAATATTAAATGAAAATACTATGGTCATATCGTGAGAGCAAAACGCCGTAAAGCACGGAGATTCCGATAACAGAGGATTGCGACCTCATGGAAAGTATTTATACTATTAACAACGTTATTTGGAGGACACGTAACTGACATATATTTATTATATATATATTTACCTATCTTTTTTACGATCTATGTTAGATTTCTAGAGTTTTCAATTTTATATGCATATTAATGGAATAAAACCATTCACTTGCATAAATATTAATTTCAATAATATGGTATATTACCTGCTTGCGTAAACCTGATTAGGAATTGCCAAGGGCATAGGAATATGCCCTACACACCTATCTGCGGACATTGTTCTGGGTGAGATTTATAATTAATTCTCTCGGATTTCAAAAATAACGGTAGTACAGTTATAGGGTGGGCATGGAAACTTATTACTAACTTAGTAGGTAGGTGGCTATATTTTTTTTTGCATAGAGACCCTGCTGTCAACCCTGAGAGAAATCTGCAAACGTCACACTGGTTCCCCACGTCTTAGCGACTGCAGGGCCCTGAAGTGTGGGGAAAGGATAAGGAACCAACTCAGGATCGGCGGAGGGGAGGGTCAGGGAATGTTTGCGGTCCCTTATAGGCCTCAGTGTGAATTTTGCAACCAAGAGATATACACGTTCCTGTATGTATGCACCTAGGGCCGCGACATAATGTTCATCATTCAGTATAGAGACTATGCGTATCAGAATTGACCGGAGGTGGGTAGGTACATTTAGGGACATAAACCAACATAGCGTTCTTACCCAACTTGAAAGGTACAATTTATGAAAATTACAAGAAGAATGTTCAGATAAACATTTATCCAAATCCGTATCTTTAATCTTTTAATAATAATTAGATATGTTAGTACAAATTTCGCATTGGTCAGATAAATATTTTGTAGATATTGTGCACATATGTACATAAGGCAAATGCTCGAATTTTAAGTGATTGCTGACTACGTACGTACTTAAAATAACACATAATCTGTAGGTATGTAGATACTTTATACACTGCATCAATGAAGTGTTTTCCAATTGATTTCATGACGGTTATAACTGTTTACGGTTCCTTCTCAAATAGCGCCACCAGAGTTTTTGATAGAATAATTAATTTAGTTCAATTTTTTTCATTACTTATTACACAAGTTTTTAATTAGATTTTCATATAAGTAGAGATGTAATATTATATAACTAAAAGATATCCAACTCAACAAATACAATATTTATCTAACCTTTGTATTCTCCTTATCCTGTCGTGTTCAAACGCGACTAGTCATATATTATTTTTTTATAACCATTGTTAGTACTTATATATAATCAAATTAATAATTTATCGTGTTTTAAATTTCTCTTGCACCATACACATATACCTATCCTTTGAAATTTTCCAAGGACCGATTGCACCCAAAACGACTAGCTACTAAAACTATCACTCTAAACACGCATCAGTCTATAGGTAATTATTAAAGTTTATCCCAGATTCATAAAAATAATATCTAAAGATCACCAATACATTAGTAACAGGTAAGTTATCTTTATTCTAGCTGTCTTTTTTATATAAGGAACTCTTTGGTGAAGTATTTTTAAAGTCACACATATTCGTGCCTACTACTTGTTTAATAATTAGGTAAGTATAATCTATAAATTCCTAATCATAATTTTCACATTGAAATTAAAAACTAAAAACTATTTAACGGATTTTATCGCGGTTTTTTATATTATTATTTTCTCCCGACGTTTCGAAGACTTTGCAGCCTTCATGGTCACGGGGGGGACTGAAGTGTTCATCCGTAAAGTCAAAGTTACAATATCTACCTTTTTTTTTTGTTTTCGCGGAGAAAGTGCCTTATTACTTCGTGGGGGGCGACTGAGCGGTTATGCTGGGGTAACCGTGCCTTACGGCCCGGCGTTGAGCCGCCCGGATTTGATGGTGACTTTCAGGCGACCGCCGGGCCGAGCCCCTAACCCTATATACAACTTAACCTATGCACGGCCTACCAGCTAAAACTCCGCGGTGGCCCTCTTCGGCGCATTAGGGACGGCTGCGGGCTTCCTCTGACGTTGAAGTGACTAGTCTGCGACCGCAGCTGCTCCCCTTGCGCGGTGCCGCCTTGCGGCCCGTCTCCTATGGAGGGAGGGGCTCAGAAGCCCCTGCGGCACTGAAGGACGCCCTCGGCGTCTACGGCTGTATGAGGCCAACAGCACACTGCCGTCCATCCCGGGGTCAACCGAAAGATGTGCAAAATGCACAAAATGCATTAGAGCGGATAGCCCCTGCTGCCCGCCGACGACCCCCTTCGTGGCCCCTATTAGTCGCCTCTTACGACAGGCAGGGGATACCGTGGTGGAATTCTCCAAACGCCCCCATTCCACAGGGCGGTACAATATCTACCTACATTTTTCAAATATACAACTTTTTTAAATTTTAGCTGTTGACGGTCCGATCTACGCAAAATGAGCTCACAATGTCTTGAGGTCTGGCAGCCGGTCTTTGGGATCCGATTTAATTAAATGTAGAACAGGATCCCAGGCTTGTGCACGCTTCCAACCATCTTCCCTATTGAAATTTGGGTGTTTTTTTAATTTCAATAGCCTCGCGAATCATTCTAGGCAGGAACAGAAAATGTCTAACATTCGCGTAAACATAAGAAATCATCATGCATAATTTTCACTTTAACCTATGTTTCTCTAACCGGTATTAAATGCACAGTTAAGTGAGAATACGGACTCGTTTACCTGCGCAATATCTCTTTGTGTTACTAGGTTTTAATGGGCTCTCGTTTCCATAATATGAATTATGTGAATATTCACTTTCTTTAATATGCTTCGATATGAAGTAAATAAGGTAAATTGCTTTTTGTTAAAAAAAAATCATGTATGATTTATTGTGCATGTATTTTGTTGTGCATAGTAAAAAAGACCGTTGTAAATAGTATTAAACAGCGAATGTTAATAGAGTTTATTTAATAAATAATTATTTGGGAGCATAGATTTGAGTGTGACTTTGATATTTACTTAGCTTAAACAGATAAGTATAGGATGAGATTATTCAAAAGTTTGCAAAACACGCCCTTTCTTGCAAATATTTAGGTACTCGAACACGTTTTTCTTTGATGAGACTTTTGTCTATTTCACTCATAAAAGTGGTCGCTAACTGATACATTTTCATAAAGTACGATCAATACTTAGCAGTTTGCGACTACCAAAACTTCGTATGTCAAATAAGATGAATGCATACACACACAAAAATACACTCCTTATGTAGCTGTGTTAGGTAGATCGCTATGTTCAGTAGCAGTTTAAAAAGAATCCTAATGAGTATAGTTTATTTTTATTAATATATAAAAAACTCGTGATTAAATACATATTGATTATTATTTGATTATGTTAAATTTACAGACAAAAACAAACAAAATATTATTTTTCTATAAAAGTTGTTTTATTACCTCCTTAATTTTTTTTTTAATTATGTTAGCTATGTAACACAATTGTGAACTTTAATCACCTTTAACTAAAATAATTATTTGTTAACAGTTTGGCTTTTTTTGACGCGTTTCCCCATATTAATTAATTAATGCAAGCGCAAAGTTTTTTTTGTTTCACAAGTCTATGTTACAACTACCAGCCGTTTTCTATAAAAGATCTCAATTTCAATCTTGAATCTGGATATCGAACCATCGAAAAAACGTTTTTGACAACGGCGGTAAGTCATTTATGGCCATCTTTATTTTTACATGTAAAATAGGTAAGTAATGGATACAATATTTGGACTCGTCTGAAGACTAATCGGTCACTAACCGGCGCAATAACTCTTCGTTTATTGAGGAAAGCTTTTATCTATAACTAGTTAACCCGACAGACGTTGTCGCGTCTTACTAACTATGAATTTGCAGCGCGCATTCTGTCAATCGCTGACAGTTATTTCAAACAATTGACAGTTATATAAAATTTATATTTTCGTTAAGTTTTCTTAAATTTTCTAATTATCCGCGCAATTTTTAGATTTTTTCTTTCATAAGACTTTCTCCTGACCGCACAAGAAAAAAAATTGAAATCGGTCCAACCGTTCACGCGTGATGGAGGACAAAGGGAAATAGGGATTCATTTTTATATATATAGATAGGTCAAGTAATATAAACGGCATTATTATGGTTATGTACTATCAATACGTGCCACCATCTACACTCACCGAAATTGTTAATCTAGTATATAATACGCGACTGGAAGTCGAGACAAACATGTTAACAACAGCTATATGTGGGTATGGGTGCCCTTTAACCACCCATTTCAAGTCCCTCACTGGATATTTTGATGAGGTTAACACACGTTCAAAACGATAACATAGGTACGAAATGACCAAATACTATATGTACAACATAAGGGTGGATCCGCAAGATTTGGACAGTAGACGCCAGAAGTCGGCGTGTGCGCAATGAATAGGATTTCCAAAACCATACGGTGAATATAAAAAGTACCTTTCTACCTATTATACTTCATTTCACTCATTCATACTTTTGTGTTTAAAAATATGCATAAGATACTGTTATCATCGTTGCTGGTGTTATCAATATCTTGCTTCAATAATTATTATTATATATTAATTGGTATCGTTCGGATATCAATTGATATACCTTGTGTGCCTTGGGTTCTGAACCTGTGAGCCATCATGAAGGACCGTCTACATGATGGTTCACAGGTTCGAATCAAACAAACCGTCGCGTCGCGTCGTTTCATCCCCAACTAGGCTACCGATGCTCTGCTTTATTGATTAAATATCAAATTAGCTTCATATTTATTTTATTTGCAAATTAAATAGTAGAGAGAATAAAGATTTTTAAAATGATTACATGATTTAATTTGTGCAAGAAACTCCAACAAATATGTAAACCCTAGCTATAAGTAATGTCCTCCCAATCGAAACACAACATTGCATACATACAGCTTCTTGACGAGAGTAGGGTTACTCGCAGCTTTGCTGGCTTGAAACGCCTTTCCCGCTACAAACAAGCCAAATGCATTCCCCATTGCAACGGTACGATGCAAGCGCCATCTGTTTGAGTCATAGCTAAAAATTCAATTATTTCCAACGGGAGCAAATTGTCGGAATAAAAAGGAGCCTATGAGTTAATCCAGGAAATAGTCTGTGAGTGCGCCGGATTTTTATCCAAATCCGTTCAGCTGTTTCTCGAGTTCACAATTAACAAATATCCAATTTCTTTTCATAATTTTTCGTATGTATCATATTGGTAAGAAGCAAGATAAGATTAGTACAAAACGGCGTAAGGCAATGACGACGTGGGCCTCCGTCCACGATATCGAAGCGGTATGGCATGGCGATCCAAGCGGCCTCGCGCCTCTAAGGTTTGTACAGCTCATCTCCTTATCTTCTTCACCCTTTGGAACTTTACTGCTGAACATAATTCTCCCCTTAAAATTTCTAGACCAAACTGTTAGAAGGAAACTGCAACCACCATGTGTGTGGGACCTATGTTAGGTCTGTCCACCTTCTAGAAAGCGCGTAGCCTCTGTGCTAAAATTTATGTAAGCAAAATTAGCACAAATGTTCATCATATCAACTGGGTTCAGCCAATGAGAAGATCTACCACCAAAACAAAGACATGCTTGTTTTATGTAACATGCGAATAAAAAGAGTTGGTTTTAAAGAAAGGCGATTGTATGTATTTACAGGCAGGAACTATTATATTGTTTATTTATTTTATAATAAAAAATGGATATTTTCGTAAAATTATATTTTAGTAACATATTTTCATTTTCTGTAGCTACTATGACACTTGCATTCAAGTGTTTACCATTGTAAACTGATACAAATAGTTAATTTTTTTGAAGATTTACATTAACCACAAATAAAGGCAACTTATGACAATAGTTTATATCCACAGTATCTATATTCTAAAGCACATCTTATTACACTAGATGAGGGCAACAAATTGCTACTGCCACCTATAGTGTGCATAGGCTCTGTTAGCCTCACATTGCCTGTGTAAGTCTTGTTTCCTCTTGATAACTTTTCCAGTATTATTAGCAGCTTCAAGCACTTCCCATGCAAATTGCTCTGGAAAATGGACTTGTTTTTCTTTTCATAAGTAGCTTCCAATAGCCATTTAATTGCTAAAAACAGTGACCTCCTTTCGGTGATAGGTCCAGGTACCTGCAAAAAATTTTTGCTTCCAGTAATGGGAATAAAATTAATTTAAACATAATGTGAGAATATGTATGTCTCGTTGAATGTATTATATTAGAATACTGACTTTTAAAACTTAAATATTCCTACTAGTACTACCAAATATAAAGATATACAAATTATCAATTGAGGTCTAAGCACATAAATAAAAACTTTAAAGTATTATCAACTTTTTACCAGTGGAATTAATAAAATCTATTTGTTTTATAAAGGGGCCTCACTTATTTTTAACAAGAAAAATATAAGGCTTTTAAAATATTAAACAAACTTTTTGTGTTATGTTGTCCCTTAAAAATAATACCTGTCTTGTATATTCTGCCCATGACAGCATAGCTTCATCGCATATTAAGAAGGTTCAAGCGCTAATCTATCAGGCTTAGTGCGGTTATCCTTCACCATTAAAACAAGCAATACTTCATACTTCATAAGTACACATATAAATTTCAGAGGTGTGCAACTTCAGATTGAAGCCTGCAGATGTTAGTCTCTGTGGTTCTATTCCCAATTAACCTATAGGGCATGTACTATCTGTTGCTATTATAATATATGCAATTTACTTATTTTTTTATTATTACCTGGTATGTTATGCCACCCCTCTTAATAGGTGTCAGTTGCAATAATGGTTTTGAGTTTTCAACGGCTTTGTGCAAAATGTCTTTAGGGTTTAATTCAATTTTCGCTTTTTCATCAGGACTTGATGCCAGATGGTAGCGCTCAATTTGTTTCCTCTTGATGTTCTCAAATGCTTTTTCAACTAGACTTCGAGCTAATTGCTTTTTGCCTTTTTCCATTACATGATTGATGACTTTACTGAAATTAAATAAGAAATAAATGGTAACTTTTTTTATATACAAAGTTATAACTATAGTAGTTAAAATAGAATCTATATCCATTCTGTAATTTGTAAATGTTATTTGGCAAATGAGCAATTGGTTTCCTTGATGGCAAATAATCATCACTATGTTGCCATACTTCGAAGTAGGAGTAATGCAGGTCCCATAATCAGATATATTTATATAGTATTCACAATGTCGTAAGACTGGGGCATACCATTCGATCAGTAGATTAAGGCTCAATAACCTACAGATAATAGGAAAAGAATCTCAAGATGATCAATTGTACTTACTTTACAAGCGGATCATGGTACACTGAAGAGCTTTCATATACAGTCGGCGGTTTTACCGGTAATTTAGCTCGCCTTGACAACTCCCCTTCTTCAATCAGCCTGGATTGTTCGTCTTTTCTAAATATTGGGTTTTGATAGTAGTCCGGAAAACTCGTACGTCTCGCATAGCCTCTGTTTAAAGTAAAAGGGTATTTTAAAACAATAATAATAAGTATTACCTTCACAGGCATAAACATTAAATATGATTGGGGTAGCACAACTGTATATATTTAGTACTTACCTTGACAAAACGCACAAAGATTGAGTTATGCTTTTATTAAGAAATCTTAAATTGCCTGACATAATTTCACAATTCGAGCCTAAACCAAATGATACAAATTATTTTTAAAATAAATTAATAGATATTAGTGAGGGATACTGATAACCTAAAAACAAAACATTTTATTTGACAAAATTGACATTTCAATTCTAGGTACTTTTTTTATTTATGGCTCTGGATCTCTGGCTCTGGAATCAGCACTTCATAGAATAAAAATAGTGAGCCTTTTATCGAATTTTTGATACGAAGGTATCGCCATCTACTAAAAAACATCGTAGAAAATGTACTACAACATCGAGAAGTCGACTTCTGTAATCAATTTTTACCATGTAAATTGTATACAATTGCTGTAACTGGTTTATGCTTATATTGAAGCTTGTTCTTCAACATTATACAACTACATGAACATTCTAGTCTAAACTTAGCATTAAAGACTCAGTGGAGTAGTGCCACCTCCTCTGTGTGAAAAGTTTTTATCACACTGTTTACATTTTGCAAAATTTACTTTAACTTGATGAAAAAATGTCCAAATTAAACTACTTTGGACGCATTTTGTCCTTATAAGTAAATCAATTTAGTACGTAGCATAACACTTTTCCTTCACTTTATTAAATTAAGTACCTAACTAAACTCTTAAAATAAATAAAATTCTTTTTAGAATAAGGTTATGTTATGACAAAAAAACAAACTATATAAGATTCACGTGGAGTGTGTGCGGTGAAATAAAAACCTGTAAAATAATATTATCCGTAACTTTTGTAACGGATACAGTTACGAATATATTTTTATTTCGGATAACCGATAGTTTCGGTTACGGTTACGGAGCTCCGTAACATCCCTGCTTTATATCCTTTTAGGCATGATATTATATCTTGTTATCTATAATCACCGATTTAAAAGAAAAAGCAGAGATTAAAATACGACAAGAATTTTAGCAAGTAATGCAAACTCAGGCAAAAGATATATTTATATCCGGGTAAATAAAATGACTGAACGGACAATAGCTGAAAATGAAACGACCTGTTATACCGAAACAGACTTTCGCAGGTTCAAAATTCGAGGTATACTATTGCCGGATACATTTGACAGACCAAGGTCTTCGCCATTAAAGAAGTATTTTGTATTTTTTATTATCGCGCCATTTGGGAAACCTAATACCGGTCAAGGAGGGATAGCGGGGAGGCTAACCGGGCAACCACCTGGGGCCTAACGCAGTTCTAGGACCCTTTTTAAGCCCTATGTAGTCCCAATGCAAACCCATGCATGGGGGACATTTGTCGCGGCCCTAGGAACACAGTGCAGTACCTAAAAAATGAAAAAATCTTCAGTTACAAAGTAAACTGGTGTATATTAATATATTACTCAGAATTTTAAAAAGTAAAATAAACTAGAATTATATGTTTCTTTTTTGTGCTTCTTGTTTGGCCTAATATTTGGGTCTGATGGCTTCATATCTGTTTCTGGTATTTTGCTTCGCCTCTTAGTTTTCGTCTTTTCGGACATACTAACATTACTTTCTTCATGTTTTGTTTTAGCATTACTTTTTCCGTTTTGAACTTGATTAGAGCTGTCTGTTGTAGGCACATTCTTCAATTGATGTTTACTTGAATTTAATTTTGTTTTATTTTTTGTAGGTAGTGTTGTACCATCCCCACTTTGCTTTTGTATATTGGGTTTAGTTTTATCAAAGTCAATATAGGATACTTGAAGTGGCTGAAGTGATTCAGTTTCCATTTCTTCACAATCTCCTTCATGAGCAAATTTCACAGAACTGTAATGATATCATTAAAATGTTAATCATAAAATGTGCAATTGGCACTATGCAAAGTATTAATTGGGTGTCTTGAATTTAAATCAAAACAAAACTAAAATATGTTTTGGAAAAATTTGAGCTAGTTCACATTCAGTTTCTAAACTACCTTTTTATTCCACCATTTAATACTTTTATGGCCTACATCATATTATTGTCTAGCACAAATTTCAGTACTAACACATTGACTGCAGCACACTTTACAGTTGTGTTTTTGCTGATTGCAGCTAGCACTTATGTGTTGGAGTGTTAAATATAATAGCATAATTTATCAGTCACATAATAGAAAATAGTTGCACTTACGAGAGGTTGATACATAATAAAATTACTTTTATTGCTATGGACATTTACAGGCATGAAGATGTGAGATTCAAAGACTAAAGCATAATGTAAAAGGAGACATATTTTAATAAAATAATATAAAGGACAGCACAAATAGTGAACTATATATCTTACATATTTTTAAAAAAAATTCATTTACAATATTGCAATAGTTATATAAGCTAATGCACACACATCTCTGTTAAAATGAGATGTTGACAACACACTCCATGCATGATGACTGCACTTGTAGACAGTTTATCATTTTGCCACCACAGTCAATGTATTAAGCAACAGAATCTGAAAAAAGGGATAATGACAGGTACCTTTCATCCAATTGTCCCCTAATGTAAGGCAATGCACCATACAGATCCAGACCACAATTGTAAACTTCACTTCTTGACCTTCTTGTATACTTGATCCTATCCATTCATTTCCAGGTTTTTCAGTTGGCCTTGGTATAACTACATTAAAAACTCTGAAAACACACACTCAGTAATATAAACCTTGCATACATGAGAATTGGCATATATGATATTTGGTGTATTTACCTATGGACTAGAATGCCAAGATGTGTGGTACTTTTCTTATTGACAATTCCAGTTAATGTTGCACCAATGTATGGTTGGAAAATAAAATAATCAGCTTGCACTTGGAAGTGGATGTCAGCATTGTCATTTCTGATGGTGCCAATATTTTGTAGCAGACGTAAATTTTGTAACTCAATAAAATACCATTGTATCTGGAAAAAAATAATGATTTGTTTTACTTACATCTACTAACAAAGATAATAAGTATTTTTAAAGTAAAAAATCTACAATGCAACAGTCTTCGAGGACCATTTATAAAAACTTGATGGAATGCCTTTTAATTTCTTGATTTCAAGATCATTATATTCTCAATTATTCCACATACTAGTAGTTATGTCCAAACAAAAATTGATGGGAAATATGTGAGGTTGTCAACAATAAATCAAGGCCACAAACATCAATGAATAATGCAGTAACACTTAGACCTTTTATTACTTTATTGCAACCAACAACTGAGCATTAAAGCTATTAGTATGGTAATTTTTTTAATGTTATATTACGATATAAATATTTTGTTTGGTTTTTGAAATCATACACATTACAGACTGCAGTGTATCACTGTATTATACCAAGCATGATAGTGGGTAGTTTTATTTTAACCAAAGTGTCGTCAAGTCAGCTTTAGATGTTCGTAGATCTTAAGACTCGCTAATACAAAGTTTCCGAATCGATGTTAACCATGGCGCAATAGATTTGACCAAATCGCATTGATAATGGGTATTGGGACATTACCTACTTTGCAAAGATTTTTACATTTAACTTACTCTTTATCAAATTTCCCAATTTTATAATCCAATAGATTTTTTATTGATTCATTAATGTTACCGAGACACCATGGCTGTAAAGCCAAATTTTGCGTCACTTTTTTCTCAATCACACAAGAATTCTTATCACAGGCTAATTTTCTTAAATCTTTTAAATCGAATTTTATAATCGTTGACATTTCAAAGTTTATACAATTTAAAATGTGTACATAAACGTGTTTTAAGTTAAAACATTTAAACCCCAAAATTGTTTATAAAATAAC